>NC_067413.1:32310225-32397725 GCF_009764475.1 Pristis pectinata
CCTTCCCGCGCGCGGGCTTTCCCAGCCCAACGCTGAGGAAGAAGGAGGGCCCCACGCCATATTGGATCAGTGCCTCCGACGACCTCGCGATGTCGGGAGCCAGTTCGATGCCGGTGCGGTGAGTCGCTACAGTAGAACCAACAATTTGATTGCCAGACCACTGCCTCAGGCTGGTTCATGTTCCAAGCACTGCATGACAGCTTCTGTGAACGTGCATTGGGGATTTGGGGACAGATTCCTCATGATGCATCTGGATTGGATGCAGAAACACAAGGAGTATACTTACAATCCGAAAGAAAGATTTTTCAACACTATCCCAGTATGATTCAATGCATTTTACAGACAATAAGGAATGCTCAACAACACTCACTAACTTAATGGAGGAAGCACAGAAAGATTGGTTCTGTGTACAATTTCAGTTAACTCCCCTGAGGAAGGATGAGTTTACCACAGAGGAAGTGATATGAAGTTTCACTAGACTAGCTCCAGGGATGGTGGGTTTGCCCCATGAGGAGAGATTGAGTAGTCTAGGCCTGTATTCTCTGGAGTTTAGAAGAATAGAGGAGATCTGTAGGTCAATGGTTTTAACAAAAAAGGTAATTGAGCTGAAACATTGCTTATCTTTCTCTCTCCACAGATGCTGCCTAACCTGCTGAAAATAGAGGAGGTCTTCTCAAGACATGCAAAATCTTACAGCACTTGACATAGTGGGTGCAGGGAGGATGTTTCCCCTGGTTGAGGAGTCTAGGACCAGGGGAAGCAGTCTGAGAATAAGGGGTTGGCCGTTCACTGCACTGGTGATTACATAATGTATTAATGTGAACGTGTCACGATGTCCTCTAACCACATGACTTCTTTATGTTACTATATGTAAGTAGATTACAACTGGTGGATCCTCAGAGTGATGTGCACATTCAGGACTATGACTGATTCAGGTCTGGAGGTTCAAAGATCAGAAGATTTAGGGATCGGGTGGGGTTTGGTTTGAGGCACAGGATCAGCCATGTTCTTATTGAATGGGGTAGCAGGGCTGGAGGGGCTGACTGGCCCATTCCTTCCCGTGCTCTTGCCCATCCAGGCAAATTATCCAACATAATCAAGGACAAGTTGTCCAACGTAATCAAGGACCCCTCCCACCCCAGCCAGGAAGAAGATACAAAAGCTTGATGACATGTACCACCAGGCTCAAGGACAGCTTCTATCCCATTGTTATCAGACTCTTGAACAGACCTCTCATACATTAAAGCTGAACACTTGATCTCCCAAACTATCTTGTCGTGGCCCTTGCACCTTATTTGTCTACCTGCACTGCACTTTCTCTGGAGCTATAACACTATATTCTGCATTCTGTTTTCTTTTTACTACCTCAATGTACTTATGTATGGAATGATCTGCCTGGATGGCATACAGAAGTTTTTCACTGTATCTTAGTACATAGGACAATATTAATAAACCAAAACCAAGCTGCAGATCCCAGCAGCTCTTCATGCCAAATTCTCAGACTTCCTGCCTCCATTGCCCCCTTTTCCCTAAGCCTCGGCAAGAGTGTATATGTTGAAGGAAGCCGACACATTGATTGGTGCATGGTGTTTCACAGTCAGTGGGCCCTGCCTTTGGCCAATGAGACAATGCATCAGAACAGAACAATGACCCCATTCGAAGCAGTGAGATGCTCACCTCTCTCTAGATCCATGTCTATTTCCTTAGCGGGCTTCACCACTGACTGTTACCGACACTCAAACTGCCAATACACTTGACATAAGATAAGATATCTTTATCAGTCACATGTACATTGAAACACACAGTGAAAAGCAGCTTTTGCGTAGAGTGTTCTGGGTAGCCCGCAAGTGTCACCACACTTCCGGCGCCAACATAGCATGCCCACAGCTTCCTAACCCGTACATCTTTGGAATGTGGGAGGAAACCGGAAAACCCGGAGGAAACCCATGCAGACACAGGGAGAACGTACAAACTCCTTACAGACAGCAGCCGGAATTAAACCCGGGTAGCTGGCGCTGTGTAGACCAACACACAAAGGAGTTGGAGGAACTCAACGGGTCCAGGAGAGAAATGAACAGTTGGCATTTTGGGTCATGGTCTCGACCCAAAACATCGACTATTTATTTCTCTCCACAGGTGCTGCCTGACCCACTGAGTTCCTCCAGCTCCTTTGTGTGTTGCTCCAGATTTCCAGCATCTGCAGTCTCTTATGTCTCCAATACACTTGATATATCAGTATTAAACTTCTGGACCCCTGCCTTGTTGGTTGTTCCCACGTGCACCTTTGCCCCTACAACTCATCGTCGTTAAATAAAAAAGCAGAAAAAGTGGGATTTAAAAGGGTCGTGTTGTGACTGAGCAGGAACGCTTCAATGCGCCCCTTTGATTGTGACCTTTGGAATCAACATCTGGACCATCATGTCACATGCTTGTAATTTAGCAATGTTGCTAAGAAACTGTGGCATGGATTTAATTAATCTGGGTGGATAAAAAGGAGTAATCTTAGAAACAGCAGTGAGATGTGTGATCTGATAAATATTTTGACAGGGAAAGCTGATTGGATAACCTACAGTGGATTTTGTCACTCGTAAGTTATAGTTTGGCCTTACAGCTGATGGTATTTCCCACATCTCACTGCCGATCCTTCCTTACTTTAATCAATGCCGTATGGTCCTAATGTGCTTTTCAAGTCCGGGTCTCTTATGATATTCCACATGCAGCAGATTGGATTTGCCTTCAGAGCAGAGACCCATCCTGGCTCTTCCCAACAAACGCATGACGGGGTTCAGGAGAAGAATTCAAAAGCTTTGTGGAGTTGCCTGCACTCCCCCACCCCTCCTTCTTCCCCTTCTGCTCTCCTTCTCCTGAAGTTCTGCAGCCGTGTTGGAGTCCGGCCCTCAATGTTGCAAAGGCTGCCTCAGAAATTAACGTCATAGAGTCCTAGAGTTATACAGCATGGAAACAAGCCCTACGGCCCAATTCATCCATGCCGACTAAGGTGCCCACCTGAGCTTGTCCCATTTGCCTACATTTGGCCCATATTCCTCAAAACCTTTCCTAATCATGAAGTTGGCCAAATGTCTTAAACGTTGTACAACTACAATGGTCCCCTTTAACTCTTTTCCCTCTTGCCTTAAACCCATGCCCTCTAGTTTTAGACTCTCCTACCCTGGGAAAAAGACTGTGACCATTCACCTTATTTTTGTCCCTCCGGTTGTTATAAATCTCTATAATCCATCAGCCTCCTTCGCTCCAGGGAAAATTGCCCCAGCCTATCCAGTTTCTCCTTATAACACTATTTCTCTCTCCACAGATGCTGCCTGACCTGCAGAGTGTTAGCAGCATTTATTTCAGATTTCCAGCATCTGAAGTTTTTTGATTTTCAATTACTTTTAGAAATAAATCATTGTTCCTTCATGGTCACTGGGTCTGAATCCAGTGACTCCCTCCCCAACAGCACTTTGGGAGCACCTTCACAGAGGGATCGCAGCAGTTGAAGAAGGCGGCTCACCACCATCTTCTTAGGGGCAAGTTCAGGCCATGTTTGGAATTTACACAGAGCACTACAGCACAAGAAAAGGCCAGTCAGCTCATTCTGTCTGCACTACCTTTGAAAGAGCTCTCCAATCAGTCCTGCTCTTGGAATTTAGGCTGTAAGTTTTCCCCTTCAGGTACTGTATGTATCAGAATCTCTTTCAAAAGCATGATTCCTGATGCAGGGTTTCGACTGAAACGTTCACAGTTCCTCTCCCGCCACAGATGCTGCATGATCTTCTAGAGTTCCTCCAGCAGATTGTTGCTTCAGATGCCAGCACCTACAGTCTCTTGATTCTCCATTTTATTGCTCCACTATGAAGTCTCTTCAAGGTCTGTCGACTTTGAAGAAGTTTTCCTCCTCTCTCCAACGGAAATTCTGTGAGACCCTCTCTCACTGCTCCCCCTCTGTGGTTTCTACTGCTCTCTAGTTCTTCGACTACATTCTTACCAAGACTCACTACTACAGCCACGTATCCTTCCTCAGTACTTGCCTTCGGTCCTAATGCAGGGTGTCGACCCCAAACATCGATAATTCCTTCTCCCCCACAGATGCTGCTCAACTCGCTGAGTTCCACCAGCAGATTGTTTGTTGCTCCCTTTCAAAAGCCAGTGAACTCACTTCCATTGCCCCTTTACACAGCACGTCTCACATCATACCGCCAGGTTCAAGAACAGCTACTTCCCTTCAACCATTTGGTTTTTGAACCAACTGGCACAACCCTAATCACCACAGTTTAACAACATTATGACCAGTTTGATCACTTAGAACTATAATGGACTTTGTTTTTTTTAATGTTTTTTTGTTTTTTTTGTTATAATTGTGTTCTTTCTGGTAAAAATTATTTATGTTTAATTTATGTTTTACCCGTGAATGCTGCTTATCTGATGGGATGTGCCTGTGGTGCTGCTGCAAGTAAGTTTTTCATTGGTCCTGTGCGTACATGTACTTGTGCATATGACAAGAAACTCGACTTTGACAACAACTCACTGTGCATTACAACTCACCTCTGTTTCTTCTGCCAATCACCATTGATCTGCATTCTCTGGTTAAATTTGAATCTCCTCAATGATTTTGAGAATAGCAAGGGAGGGACGAAAGATTTGCAAGGAACTTGCCCAAGTGAAGTGTATTTATTTGCCTGGTGGGGCTTGCCTGTCCGTTTGTGTTCTGCTAACCCTGATAGTTTGTACATAAAATAAAATAAGATATCTTTATTAGTCACATGTACATCAAAACACACAGTGAAATGCATCTTTTGCGTAGAGTGTTCTGGGGAAAGCCTGCAAGTGTCGCCACGCTTCCGACGCCAATGTAGTATGCCCACAACTTCCTAACCCGTATGTCTTCGGAATGTGGGAGGAAACCAGAGCACCCAGAGGAATCCCACGCAGACACGGGGAGAACGTACATACTCCTTACAGACAGTGGCTGGAATTGAACCCAGGTCACTGGAACTGTAATAGCGTTATGCTAACCGCTACACTACTGTGCTTGCCCCTGAAGGGCTGATAAGGGACTGATACCAGGCATAAGGGACTGATACCAGGACATAATGCATGGCTGAATACAAGGCAGTACAATGTAGCAGCTGGTAGAGATGCTGCCTCACAGCACAAGAAGCACAAGAGACCCGGGTTCAATCTTGACCTTGGGTGCTGTCTGTGTGGAGTTAGCACATTCTCCCTGTGACTGCATGTGTCTCCAGGTGCTCCAGCTTCCTCCCACATCTCAAAGACATGCGGGCTGGGAGGTTAATTGGCCGCTGTAAATACCCCTAATGTGCAGGTAAGTGGTAGAATCTGGGGGGAGTTGATGAGAAAGTGGGGTGAATAAAGAGTGGGGTTAGTGTAGGATTGGTGTAAATGGGTCAGCACGAACTCTGTGGGCTGAAGGGCCTATTTCCATTGTTCTAACACTCTATTCCTGATACAGGGATGGTGACTAATTATATCTCCTCCCTATCTTAGTGTGCTAACTAAATTCGTTTATCAATAAACTGATAAAGGCCCTCAGCAGAGAGAGGTGTGTTTGTGCTTTCAACCTTCAGTGTCAAACTGTAACACTTGAATGCTGCCTTCCCAAACTTCCACAGAGGTTGGGATCACATTGTTCCTTTCCAGTCTCACTGCTTTCAATAAACTGCGCAGGATTTTAGCCAGAGCTCCTTGATTTCCTCTTTCACTTCCTCTTGTAAATTTGAACGCCAGCCATCTGGGCCTAATCCATTATAAATATTCCAATTTCTTAATAACAATCTTCTTTGTTTTCCTCTATTTTCATTAACAATCCTGCTGGATTCTTAGCCAAGCTAATTACAGCATAGGGAATATTACTGTCGTAGATCCATACAATGATACGACATGACAGGAAGGTTATTTGGGCCATCGCACCATGGCAGCCCTGCCTTGTTCTCAGGAGGACTCTCACCCAAGCTCTGCTGCCGTTGTCCTAACTGACACTGGGTCCCCTTCACGCACCACTCCTGACCTCAAGTTAACCAGCAATTCGACTTTAACCTTCTCACCCTACTTTTCAAATCCCTTTCCCTGGCCTTCTGACATCTGTAGTGTCCTCCCACAATGAAACCCCCTCCCATATCTGTGTGTTCCACTAACACGTATGCCTCACTCCACCACTAGTGGCTGTGCCCTCAGTTACCAGGGTCCTGAGCTCTGGAGCTCCCTCCCCAAACCTTCTCACCTCCATCTCGTCTCCTTTGAGACACTTCTTCAAACCAACCTCTTCAGCAGTCTTTTGTTCATTAGTGTTAGATTCTCCCTCACAGTGTCATAGAGAGATACAGCACAGAAGCATGAGTCCATGCCGACCTATTTACACTAGTCCCATTTTATTCTTCCCACATTCTCATCAGCTCCTCCCTGGATTATACCAATCTACACACTCGGGGCAATTTACAGTGGCCAATTGACCTACCACTGGCCAAAAAGGTCTATTTGATAATTACTTCAAAGGGTACTACCTAAATGGAAGTTGTAATTGTTGGATGTCCAGTGGAGAGTGATTGAGTGGGAGGGGCCTCCACTTTCCAGAATATTGGAGGTTGTGAGTTGATCACACTGACAGAAGTAAAATTCCCGAGGGTTTGCAGGGTGGGGATTTCTGAGAGGATGCTCCCCCTTGCTGTAGAGCAGGGGTAGGTCTCGAGATGAGTGGTCGCCCCTTCAGGGCTGAGAAGAAGGGAATTTCTTTTGTCAGGGAACGGTAGATGCTGTGGAGGTGTGGCCACTTAGTATATTCAAGACTGGAACTGGGAGATGGACACTAGGAGAGCAGGGGACATAGGAATTGTCAGAAAGGGGCTTGAGGAAGATGTTTAGCCATGGTCTTGCTGAATGTTAGAACAGGCTTGTCAGGTTGAATGACTTCTCCTGTTTCGTTAGTACCAGTTTTGCGAGCAAGTGAAGCAGCCCATGTCTGCCTGCAGCAAGAGCTAGGCAACGCTCAGACATGGGCTGATAAGTGGCAGGGAACATTCACCATTGACCTGTAACTCAACTTGACTAGGCACCTAAACACCATGGGTACAAGGGTTGGTATCCTGCAGCATGTGACTCATCTCAGGACATCTGAAGGCATCTCCACCATCTACATGGCACAGGTCAGAAGTGTGATGGGACACTTTCCACTTGCCTGTATGACTGCAGTCCAACGACTCTCAAGAAGCTTGACACTATCCAGGGCAAAGGCTCCTGTTTGATCAGCACCCCGTCCACCACCAGTGCACAGTGCCGGAATGTGTACATCTTCTACAAAATGCACCCAAGCTGACCACACCCAAACCTATCCTGGCCCAACCTGACCATACCCAATCCTATCCTGGCCCAAGCTGACCACACCCAGTCCTATCCTGGCCCAACCTGACCACACCCAATCCTAGCCATCCAAGGATGGCTAGAGTAAAGGTAGGTCCGATTAGAAAAAAAGGTGGGAAGATGTGCCTGGAAGCTGTGAAAGTGGGTGAGGTTCTCAATGAGTACTTCTCTTCAGTATTCACCAAGGAGAGGGGTCTTGATGAGCTGAGGACAGTATTGGTAAGGGTAATGTTCTAGATTACGTAGATATCAAGAGAGAGGATGTGTTGGAGCTATTAGAAAATATTAGAACAGATAAATCCCTGGGGCGTGACAGAATATTCCCCAGGCTGCTTCGTGAGGCGAGGGAGGAGATTGCTGAACTGTTGGCCAGGATCTTTGAGTCCTCGTTGTCCACAGGGATGGTACTGGAGGATTGGAGGGTGGCGAATGTCGTCCCCTTATTCAGAAAAGGTAGTAGGGATAGTCCAGGGAATTACAGACCAGTGAGCCTTACGTCTGTGGTGGGTAAGCTGCTAGAAAGGATTCTAAGAGATAGGATCTATGAGCATTTAGAGAATCATGGACTGATTAGGGACAGCCAGCATGGCTTTGTGAAGGGAAGATCTTGCCTCACAAGCCTGATAGGGTTCTTTGAGGAGGTGACCAGGAAGGTTGATGAGGGTAGTGTAGTAGATGTGATCTACATGGATTTTAGTAAGGCATTTGACAAGGTTCCGCATGGTAGGCTTCTTCTGAAGGTCAGAGGCCAAGGGAGGCTTGGCCGTGTGGATTCAGAATTGGCTTGCCTGTAGAAAGCAGAGGGTTGTGGTGGAGGGAGTGCATTCAGATTGGAGGGCTGTGACTAGTGGTGTCCCACAGGGATCGGTTCTGGGACCTCTACTTTTTGTGACATTTATTAATGACTTAGATGAGGGGGTGGAAGGATGGGTTGGCAAGTTTGCAGATGACACAAAGATCGGTGGTGTTGTGGATAGTGTGGAGGGCTGTAGAAGCTTGCAGAGGGATATTGATAGGTTGCAGAGCTGGGCTGAGAAGTGGCAGATGGAGTTCAATCTGGAGAAGTGTGAGGTGGTACACTTTGGAAGGACAAACTCCAAGGTGGAGTACAAGGCAAATGGCAGGATTCTGGGCAGTGTGGAGGAGCAGAGGGATCTGGGGGTCCATATCGACAGATCAGTGAAAGTTCCCTCACAGGTGAATAGGGTAGTTAAGAAAGCTTATGGGATGTTAGCTTTCATAAGTCATAGGATCGAGTTTAAGTGCCGCAAAGTAATGATGCAGCTTTACAAAACTCTGGTTAGACCACACTTGGAGTACTGTGTCCAGTTCTGTTCGCCTCATTATAGGAAGGATGTGGAGGCATTGGAGAGGGTGCAGAGGAGATTTACCAGGATGCTGCCTGGATTAGAGAGTATGGAGTATGAGGAGAGACTAAGGGAGCTAGGGCTTTACTCATTGGAGAGAAGGAGGATGAGGGGAGACATGATAGAGGTGTACAAAATATTAAGAGGAATAGATAGAGTGGACAGCCAGCGCCTCTTTCCCAGGGCACCAGTGCTCAATACAAGAAGGCATGGCTTTAAGGTAATGTGTGTGACGTTCAAGGGAGATGTCAGAGGGAGGTTTTTCACCCAGAGAGTGGTTGGTGCATGGAATGCACTGCCTGGGGTGGTGGTGGAGGCTGATTCGTTGGTCAAGTTCAAGAGATTTTTAGATAAGCATATGGAGGAATTTAAGATAGAGGGATATGTGGGAGGAAGGGGTTAGGTCGTCTTAGGTGTGACTTGAAGGTCAGCACAACATGGTGGACTGAAGGGCCTGTATTGTGCTGTATTGATCTATGGTTCTGTGGCTCTATCCTGGCCCAACCTGACCACACCCAATCCTATCCTGGCTCAACCTGACCACATCCAATCCTATCCTGGCCCAACCTGACTGCAGCCAATCAAATCCTCACCTGAGTTGACAGTGGTCATGTGACCCTGGCTCAACCACTTTCTTTCAATTTACTTCTGCATTGGATCTGATTGTCTTCTCCATATCCTTGGAGTAGTTCAAGTACATTTTACTTTGAGCTTTCAGAGCAACAGGGAGAGACCATTCAATGCCTTGAGTGTGGCCTACTGTTCAATGTAATTACAGCTTCTCTGTAGCTGACACCATCCACCCTTGTCTCTGTGATACTCACAGCCTTGCCTAATCAGACCTGTTCCCGAAGGATGCAATTCAAATGGTACCAGATTTGTCTGTAGCCCTGGGGGGTTCATTCATGCCTCTGGGTCAGAGAGATGAGAGTTCAAATTCCACTCCAGGAGCTTGAGAATCCAGCTTGGCACCCCCGGTCCAGTACTAAGGGACAGCAGTAGGAGGCACTGCCTGTTGGAAGAACTCCTAAACTGAAGCTTGTGTCTCTTCTAATCCTGATGATTCCTGCTCTGAGATCCTCCACCCACTGTAAACCTCTGCCTTTGATAGCCAACCATCTCCAAGCCCTGCTTGCTCCTCCAACCTATCCTTGCTTGCTCTTATCCTTGTAATGCCTCAAATTCAGATTACCTACTACATCCCCCTTCATCAGCCCTGCAACCTCTCTCAGACACCTCAGTATTTACCGTGAATCATGGAATGTAGAAGAGGCCAATCAGCCCATCGAGTCTGATCTACCATCTACTAATGTCATGGGTGAAACATCATCCAACTCCATAGATCTGCCTCTTTGTCCCCATCCTTTGACTAACGTGACAGCCAGGTCAACGAAACAAGCCTCAAACTGCTCTGTTCTGTGATTCTTGTTTACTCTGTGGACTGACTGGCCCTAAAATATCTCCAGGCTATTCCCCAGAAAAAAAAATCAGATAGACTTGTTAGTACAGAAGGTTATAATAACAGAGAATAATAAAACAACTGCCACCTAAACGATGCAGGTCTGTGGATTTCCTGGAGCGGTTAGATAGTCTCCAAGCGAATCTGTAATGGAATTGGTTTATTATTGTTACATGTACCAAAATACAGTGAAAAACTTAGTTTTGCAAGCCATCCATATGGATCATTTCAAAGCATAAGTACCTTGAGGTAGTACAAGGGACAAGCAGTAACAGAATCCAGAATATAGTGTTACAGTTACGGAGAAAATACAGTGCACGTAGATAACAAGGTGCAAAAACCATGATGAGGTAGATTGTGAGGAACAAGAGCTCATCTTTTACGTACAAGAGATTCGTTCAAGTCGACTTTTGACTTTGTAACAGTGTCCTTGAGCCTGGTGTTATGTTTTTACAACCTTGTGTGTCTTCTGAAAAATTCTTCATGATGAGTGTTGCAGTCTTGATTTTTCATGTCCTTTAATAACACAGAATTATCTTAGTCAATATTTCCTTGGGAGGGGGTGTCAGGCAGAAAATGTAACCCCTTAGAAAAGGATGTGTATTGCAGAGTGACTGAGTGGAGACCCACTACTGCCACAACTCCTTTTCATGTGGAATTGAAATAAGTCTCTGTGCAAATGTGGTTAAGCAACGCAATCCATACTTTGCAGACAGGATTGTCTTGAAACACCACCAAGTGAAGGGATCAGTCCTTAGGAACCCAGCCATGGGTTTTTGAAGACACAATGAAACCACAAAATGTATAATGTGTCTTTTTAAAACTTTCACCCTCTGCACTCAAAACTTATCCTCAGGCTCCAGGACCTGGGCTTCTGTATGTCCCTCTGCAATTGGATCCTCGACTTTTTCACTGTGAGACCACAATAAGTGTGGATCGGAAATCCCATTTCCTCCTCGCTGACCATCAACATAGGCACAGCTCCAACGCCATCTACACCACTGTTGTTGGCAGAATCAAGGTCGGTGACATGGAGACGTATAGGATTGAGATTGGTCAGCTGGTTGAGTGGTGTTGTAGCAACAACCTTGCGCTCAATGTCAGCAAAACCAAGGAACTGACTGTGGACTTTAGGAAGGGGAAGTCATGTGAACATGCACCAGTCTTCATTTGAAGGGTCTGTAGTGGAAAGGCTGAGCAGCTTCAAGTTCTTGGGCGCCAACATCTCAGAGGACCTATCCTAGCCCCAGCACATAGATGCAACCATGAAAAAGATACGTCAGCATCTGTACTTTCTTAGAAGTTTAAGGCAATTCGGCATGTCCTCGAAGACTCTGACAAGCTCTTACGGATGTACAGTGGAAAGCATTCTGACTGGTTGCATCATGGCGTGGTATGGGAACTCCTATGCACAGGGCCACAGGAGGCTACAGAGAGTGGTGGGCTCAGCCAGTTCCATCACGGGCACAGCTCTCCCCACCATCGAGGACATTTACAAGAGATGATGTCTCAGGAAGGTGACATCCATCATTAAGGACCCCCATCATTCAGGCCATGCCCTCTTCTCGATGCTGCCATCTGGCAGGAGATACAGAAGAATGAAGACCCACACCTCAAGGTTCAACAACAGCTTCTTCCTCACTGTCATCAGGTTCTTGAACTGATCTGAGAAACCTTAACACTACCTCAGTCTATATTTCTATTTCTCTGGCTCAATCTTGCACTATGTTGTTATGTTTACTTTGCTGTTTATTTTTGCGCACGTGTAAATTTGTATAATTTATGTTAATTTAAGTTTATGTTACCTTATGTTTGTCATGTTTGTAATGTACTGTACTGCTGCTACAGAAGGCTAATTTTCATGGCAATTATACCCTGTGCATATATGCATAAGACAATAATAAACTTGAACTTGATAAAATAAAAACAGAGAATGGTGGAAAAACTCAGCAGGTCGGGCAGCATCTGTGGAGAGAAAGACAGGGTTAATATTTCAGGCTGAAGACCCTTTGTAAGAACAGCAGCATTTGTTTGAGTGGATCCCCCGACAACCAATGTTTTTGAGAAAAGCAGATATCTACAGATGCTCAAATTCTGAAAGAACATACTGGAGTTACTCAATGGAATGGAAGTTCTGAAGAGCTGTTTCTCTCCCCACAGATGCTGCCTGACCTGCTGAGCATTGCTGGTGCTTCCTGCTTTTATAACAGTGATTTTAGGTGAGTCTGCCTGTGGCCCCTAAAGCGGAGGAGATCCCACTATGGTCTCAGTTCACCACTCAGTGCGAGCAACCAGAATCTGGCTGATAAAGACTTTCCCTGCTCTACCCTGCCTCTCATGCCCAACTGCAAGAACATCTGCAAATGGATGTTTCTCACCCTACCATCGCTTCTCTTGGAGCAGGCCAGAAAAGAGCTCAACGTTCCAGGGCTTATCATTGGGCAGAAGGAATTGTGGATGGTTTCCTGCCCAGATCATGGAATTGTCTGCAATAAAGTACAAATTGTGTTTGTATGAGCATGCTACCTGAAAATGGTTGGGGTTGGCCTGGGGTCACAGCTGTAATGGATCTAACTAATTTCTGGGTAAAGTTTCCCCGAGCTCCTGTTTAAATTTATTAGTGATCATCAGATCAATCTAGTTTCCTCCACTTCTTCCCAATATCCACCAGGCACAGAAGAGGAGATGAGGCCAACATAGATCAGCCATGATCACATTGAATAGCAGAGCAGGCTTGAAGGGCCGAGTGGCCTACTCCTACTCCTGCTCCTATGTCTTGTGTTCTTTAGAACAAGTCAAAATTAGCATTTCCAACATCTGGGTTAAAGCAATTAGCCAGATGTAACTCGTGGACATTTTGCCAGCAACTTCCAGAGTCAGCAGAGACACAAAGTTTGGGATCTCATCACTTGCTCAGCTTCGTGTGTCATGAATTGGTGACCAGCACCATCTACCAGAACTATATAAGATATTTTAACTCATGTTATGTTGTAAGTTTCTCATATTTTCTTACAATGCAAGAGGCTTTTCAGCCCATCTATGCCAGCTCTCTGAGCAATTCCATCAATCCCATTCCTCACTTACTTCCCTGTGACACATTCTTTCCCACATTCCCATCAACTCCCCCCGGATTCTACCACTCACCTACACACCAGGGGCAATTTGCAGTGGCCAATTAACCTACCAACTGCATATCTTTGGGATGTGGGAAGAAACTGGAGCAAGCTCCACATCGACAGCACCCGAGTTCAGGATTGAACCGGGGTCTCTGGAGCTGTGAGGCAGCGGCTCTACCCGCTGCGCCACTGTGCTGTCCTAAGGTGTGAAGAAGTTTCCAAATGTGGGAAATCTGGAGCCAGGGATTGCAAATGTAAAACGGTCACCAGTACACCCTGAAGTGAATTCTGGAACATTCTCCTTTCCCAGAGCGTGGGGGGACGGGCAGGGGTAGGGGACATGGAGCTCTCCCACAGCGAAGCCGTGAAGTAAACTGTAGAGATTGAGAGGAACTGAATAAACACAGGAGGGAGAGGGGACCAGGTGGTTATGGGGCAGTGGAGAGGGTGGGAGGAAGTGTGTGAGGGGCAGAAACAAAGGCATGGAGCAGTGGGACTGATTGGCCTATTCTGTGCTGTATGTTTGCTGCAGTTCTATTGGTAGCATAATGAGAGTACAGTTACAGAGTTCAAATCCCACCATGGTAGCTGTGCAATTTAAATTCAGTTAATTAAAACATCTGGATCATAAAAGTAAAGTCTCCGTGACAGGGCCATGAAACTACCAGAGTTTTGTTAGAACCCATCTGGTTCACTCAGTTCATTCAGGAGAGTGAATCGGCCATTCTTCCCCCCTCCTGGCCTGCTTGTGACTCCAGACCCATTAAGGTGGGTGACTTTTAACTACCCCTGAGAAGATCCAGCGAGCCACAGAGCTGTATCATGGCCAAAGGCAGCTCACCGCCGCCTTCTCAAGGGGGCAATTGAGGATAGGCAATAAATGTTGGCCTTGTCAGCCATGTACCAGATTCTGAAAAATGAATAAAAATACCTCCAAGGAAGCGTGAAACTACAAGGGTAGGAAAGATCACAAACATTTACAATCTACGTGCGAGAAACAAATTAAACCCTGGTGAATCAACTGGTTCAGTATGCATTCGCCAGCCTCACACAGACACGGTTCTAAACCTGAGCTGGCAGCAGCTGTGCTTTAATTCAGGAATGAGTCAGACCAGAGCACCAGCACGTTTAAACCAACACTTGGGCAGTGTGCCTGGCTGTGTCAAACCCATTCATTCAGGCTGGAGACTGTACGGTGCCCTTGTGTGTTGCTGAGGGGGTGCAGAAGCAGAGCTGGAGTTGGGTTGCTTCAGGTAAGGTCATCACACTCCAGAGCCAGTCACACTCTTCCCCTTCAGGGCTTTGCAGATCCAGTCCCACACCACCAGGTTCAGGAGCAGCTACTTTCCTACAAACATCAGGTTCTTAAACAGACCTGCACAACCCTAACCCTCCCGCAGCAACGGAACACTATGGACCACCTCTTGCACTACCATGGACTTGCATCTGATTGTGTCTTTGTTTTTTTTTGCACTAAGGTCTTGCTTTTGCACCGTCTGTTTTTACTGTATGGTATAATTTTTATGTATAATGTATGTATAATTTATATTCTGTGTGTTGTCTGTACTTACATGTCTGTGATGCTGCTGCAAGCAGGTGTTTCATTGTCCCTGTACCTCACAGTACTTGTGCACGATACATGACAATAAATTCAATTTGACTTGACAGATCAGTTCTGCGTCTTTAGAAACAACTGACCATCTATTCTCAGGGAATTCTGCCGGAATTTCCAGCAGAGGAGGGGGAAGCAAGTGGATAATGAGTGCAATAAAATCAAATTAGGTCCAGACACTGATGTAGGAAGCACGGCAGCTGCTGTGTGCACAGCAAGCTCCCACAGACAACATGGGCCAGATTATATACTCCAGGTGTTTGATGGGCAATGTTGGGCAAGAGAGCAGGGACAATAAAGCACTGACACAACTCGGCCTTCTCATATCAGATGTTTGGAATCCCAAACTCTGGAATTCCCTCCCACACACTTTGCTCTTTGTCCATACAGTTCCCCCCCCCCCCCCCCCACCTCCACTTTCCTAACCATGAGACACTCTTGAAAACCTACCACTGGACATGTGTGGGAGAAAACTATTCTCTTAGTCCATAGAGAACTAAGTGGAGGCAAGGAGTTCCACAGGACACTGCAGATGCTGGAATATGGAGCAACAAACAAGATGCTGGAGGAACTCAGCGGGTCAGGAAGCATCTATGGGGGAAAACGGACAGTCAGTGTTTTGGGGTCGAGACGCTTCATCTGGTCCAGAAACACTGACTGTCCATTTCCCTCCATGGAGGCAAGGGGTTGATGGGATTGCTCACTGAGGGACTCATCGGGGGTCCCTGAGGAGGCACCATGGGGTCCCAATAGAATGTTGGGGGAGCTCCTATTACACCAGTTATACCAGTAGGCAGAGCCACCGTTACCATTCAAGGAAATCAAGATGGAGGGAAATGAATAGTACATTCCCATTCACCAGTCAGCTCCATTACCCACTGACATTGCCCTCTCTGTGATGCTGGGCCACTCCCTTCTCACCGCTGGAGAAGCTGTCCGTGAGCTCTGTCACGACCTATTCCCGCCACAGACAGAGTACTGGTGGTGGTGTTAACAGACCAGCCAGTGTCAGAACTGTTTGCTAATATGGAGTCACAAATAAGTTAGATCAGAGGCTCCAGTCCTGATGTACGGTCTCCGACCAATACATCAACAATCCTCCCTCAGATGCTGCTCGACCCACTGAGTTCCTCCAGGCAGATTGTTTGTGAGTTAGTTCAGAATATCAGCCTGCCTTTCCTAAAGGGTGGTGAATCTCTGCAATCCTCTACCCCAGAGAGAGTTGCAGAGGCGAAATCATTGGAAGCATTTTTGATAGATCAGGAGATGAAGGGTTGTGGGGATCTGCCACAGAGGAGGAGTTGAGGCCTGGAACAGATCTGCCATGACCATATTGATGCAGGGGGTGGTGGATAGATAGAACGGTCTCCCAAAGGTAGAGGTGGGTACAATTATACCATTTAAAAGACATTTAGACGGGTAAGTGGATAGGAAAGGTTTAGCGGGATATGGGCCAAATGCAGGCAAATGGGACTAGCTCGGGTAGGCACCTTGGTTGGCATGAACAAGTTGGGCCAACGGGCCTGGTCCCGTGCTGTATAAATCTATGACTCTATGAATGGCGGGCAGGCTTGAGGGGCCAAATGGCCTCCTCCTGCTCCTATTTTCCTGTGCTGTTGTATGTTCATTGGTGAAGCAGATGAATACTTGTTGACAGTCCACTAATTCCATGGGTATTACTGACTTATTTAAATTCCCAGCTGCTGCTGTGGGATTTGAACACATGCCTTTAAGTTTAAGCATCTGGTAGTGTAACCACAGTAATAGCTGCTCCTGCTGGCCAGTTGTCCATCCATTCCTTGGCCTCTTGCGTGTCACCACCTCTGTGGGCAAAGGAAACTGTGTGCAGAAGCAAAAGTGGGAAAACAACGAGGGTTAGAGGTCCACCCTCCGTACCTGGGCCTGACCAGCGCTGGGGTGGAATGCTGGAGGTTTATAAAGCAGAAAGTCAGGAGCCAGATCTCTGGTTTAACACTGCACAAGAGAGCTGTAGAAAGGGGAATATTTGTGGGACGTTTTGGAATGAGGTATGTCTACTGGCAGCTCACCATCTCCAAATGCAGGGCTTATTTCTCCCAGCCCATGGCCTTCACTTGGAAGAAGTGTTTCTTTGTTCTGCAAGTAATCGTTGCATCGTTACAGGAAGAGAATGTATTTCCGGCTTCTCAGTCTGACACATGGGCTGTGGAGTACAGCAGAGGAACATGAGAGCCTGTGACTGTGCTGGATTCTCCAGAGGTGAGGCAGGCAACCTGGACTCAAGGACGGCGAACGGTTTAAAAACTGTCTCCTTCTGCACAGGTCTTTGATTGGCTCCAGCTTCAGACTGGTGAACATTTCATGAAGGCAGTCTGCTGAGCCCCTTTTAGTGGTAATTGGTAACTAGCTTATTATTGTCACATGTACCGAGATACCATGAAAAGCTTTTGTTTGTGTGCCATCCAGACAGATCATGCCATACATTAGTACATCGAAGTAGTACAAAAGGAAAGTAGAATGCAGAATATGGTGTTATAGAAAAAGTGCAGTGCAGGCAGACAATAAGGTGCAAGGACCACGATGAGGTAGATTGAAAGATCAAGCATTCATCTTTAACATTTATGAAGCCTGTTCCCTTATAACAATTGGATAGGAGCTGTTCTTGAGCTCGGTGGTACATGTTTTCAGGCTTTTGTATTTTCTGCCCAATGGAATGGGGGAGAAGTGATAATAACTGGGATTGGAGTGGTCAGAATCAGAATCAGATTTATTATCACTGTCTTATATGACGTGAAATTTGTTGTTTTGCGGCAGCAGTACAGTGCAAAGACATAAAATTAGTATAAATTACAAAATAAGCAGTTAGTGCAAAAAAAGGAATAATGAGGTAGTGTTCATGGGTTCATGAACTGTTCAGAAATGTGGTGGTGGAGGGGAAGAAGCTGTTCCTAAATCGTTGAGTGTGGGTCTTCAGGCTCCTGTACCTCCTCCTTGATGGTAGTAACAAGAAGAGGGCATGTGCCGGATGGTGTGGGTCCTTAGTGATGGATGACGTCATCTTGAGGCACCACCTCTTGAAGATGCTCTAGATGGTGTGGAGGGTTGTGCCCGTGATGAGCTGGCTGAGTCCACAACCTTCTGCAGCCTCTGTGATCCCGTGCATTGGAGTCTCCATACCAGGCTGTGGTGCATCCAGTCAGAATGCTCTCCACTATACATCTATGGAAATTTGCAAGAGTCTTTGGTGACATACCAAATCTCTTCAAACTCCTAATGAAGTAGAGCCGCTGGCGTGTCTTCTTCGGGATTGCATCAATGTGCTGGGCCCAGAATAGATCCTCCGAGATATGGATGCCCAGGAACTTCAAGCTGCTCACACATTCCACCGCTGACCCCTCAATGAAGACTGGTGTGTGTTCTCCCGCCCTCCCCTTCCTGAAATCCACAATCAATTCCTTTGTCTTGCAAACATTTAGTGAGGTTGTTGTTGTCACGCCACTCAACCAGCCAATCTTTCTCGCTTCCTCCTCCTTGATTATGTTGGCTGCTTTCCCGAAGCAAGAGGAAATGTAGAAGGTCAATGGAGGGGAGGCTATTTCTTTTGATAGACTGAGCTGCATTCACAGCTCTCTACAATTTCTTGCAGTATTGGGCAGAACAGTTGCCATCCCAAACTGTGATGCATCCTGATATGGTACCTTCTATGGTGCATTAGCAAAAATTGGTGAGGGTTATTGGGGACATTCCAAATTTCCATAGCCTTCGGAGGAAGTAGAGGCATTGGTATGCTTTCTTGGCCATAGTGTCCACCTGGCTGGACCAGGACAAGTTGCTGGTGATATTTATATGTAGGAACTTGAAGGTCTCAACCATCTCCACCTTAGCACCATTGATACAGCACCATTGATGCCTGTATTCCACCCTGTTTCCTGAAGTCAATGACCAGTTCTTTTGTGGATGCAGTGGCTTGGTGTAATTGCACCTTTATGTGTGATGATCTGATCACATTTTTAGACTCAGGCTGCAAGACTTGAGGGAGGCTTCTCTTTGGCTCCCTCAGTACTTCTCCTCCAACAGTCTTTCCTCTGACTCACTTGGCATTGCATTAGAATCTCCCGAATTATTTTAACTCTGAAATCTCTTGAGTGTCCCTGAACTGTAACTTTCTGACCCAGAGCAGTATTCCTGGTAGACAAAATAACATTTCAATAACAAGCTGAATGAGAAAGAGCCAGGGATTGAGAGCCAAAGGTATCCCTGCTGAAGTTCTAAAACATGGCAATGGGCAACTTCAGTTTCAACTTCATCTCCCCTGTCCGTGAAGAGGAAGACATGCTAGAGGACCTCAGAGACATTATACTTGTGACCTCCTTCAAAAGAGGAGACAAGTCTGACTGTGGTAACTACAGAGAGCTCTTCCTGCTGTCACCAAGGACCTTTGACCTTGGAAAGCTATCACCAAGGTCCTCCACAACTACTTCAGTGGACAGAGACCTGCTCCCTGATCAATAGTGTGAACTTTGTCCATCTGGAGACACAATAGACAAGATCTTCACCGTATGATAATGCTAAGAAAAATGGAGGGAACAGTACCAACCATTATACATTGCCTTCTTTGACCTCACCGCAATCAAGGGGGACTGTGGAGCAAGCTTCTCTGGTTTGGCTGTGCTCAGATATTTGTCTCCATCACACGTCTGCTAGAAGATGGGGTGCAAGATATGGTCCCCTCCACCTGGTCTACAACAAGTCCAATCTCACTGCCGAATGGTGTCAAGGAGGCCGCACCATCATCTCAGCACTTCTCTCAATCTTTCTCATTACAACGCTGCACCTGACCTCCAAGCTAAACAGAATTGTGTTCAACCTACATCACCTCCTCTCCAGAATCAAGGTCATCCCAGCTTCAATCATAGGGCTGCAATGTGGAAGCAACTCATTCTCAATCCCAGGGAATTGCCTGAGGAGAGAAGATTACCAGGGCTCTCCTGCCTCTAGGTGACCCAGGAGATAATTACAACATTTAAAAGATATTTGGACAGGTTCATGGATAGGAAAGGTCTGGATATGGGCCAAATGTGGGCAAATGGGACTACCTCAGGTAGACACCTTGGTCGACATGGACGAGTTGAGTCAAAGGGCCTGTTTCCGTGCTGTATAATTCTATGACTCTATAATTGTTGGGTGTAAATTGTACTCATGTACTGATCTTAGCTGGAGAGGATGTGGAGAGCTTCCCATAAGTACCAGAGAGAGGAGGGAGGGGAAATTAGTAAATTGGTTTATTATTGTCACATGTACAAAGGTACAGTGAAAAACTTTGTTTTGCATGCCATCCATACAGATCATTTCATCACATCAGTGCATTGAGGTAGTACAAAGGAAAGCAATAACAGAATGCAGAATAAATTGTTACAGTTACAGAGAAAGTGCAGTGCAGGCAGGCAATAAGGTGCAAGGCCATTACGAGGTAGATTGTGAGGTCAAGAGACCATCTTATTGCATTAGGGCTCCATTCTTGTAACAGCGGGATAGAAGGGATAGAAGCGGGATAGAGCCTGGTGGTACGTGCTTTCAGACTTTTGTATCTTCTGCCCAATGGGAGGGGGGAGAAGAGAGAATGTCCGGGGTGGGTGGGGTCTTTGATTACACTGGCTGCTTTACCGAGGCAGCGAGAAGTGTAGACAGAGTCCATGGAGGGGAGGTTGGTTTCTGTGATGTGCTGGGCTGTGGCCCCAACTCTGCAGTTTCTTGTGGTCTCAGGCAGAGCAGTTGTCGTACCAAGCCATGATGAATCTGGATAGGGTGCTTTCTATGGTGCATCTATAAAAATTGGTGTGGGTTAAAGAGGACATGCCAAATTTCTTTAGCCTACCGAGGAAGTAGAGGCGATGGTGCACTTTCTTAGCCTTGGCATCTATGTGGTTGGACCAGAACAGGCTATTGGTGATGTTCACTCTTAGGAACCTGAAGCTCTCAACCTTCTTGATCTTAGCAGCGCTGTTAATGTAAACAGGACCATGAGCACTGCCACCACCACCCCCACCCCCCACCCCCACCGTTCTGTAGTCAACTCACCCACTGTTCCTCTTCCGAACCTCCTGGAAAGTAAGTGTGTGGGCAACAACTCTGCTCAGCATTTGCATTGCCCTAGTTAATGCTCAAGCCTAAATAACCTGCTCATCATTAACGTCACATGTTTGGGTCTGGAGCAGAAGAACTTGCCTTTCAATAGCATCCTTCAAATCCATAGGATGTTCCAAAACACTCAGTAAAGTACGGGCAGTTGGTGTACAGCAACCTCCTGCAAACAGCAACAAGGTTGTTACCAAGTGCTCGCTTTGCTTTTGTGAAGTCAATATAATTTGCTCAGGAGACAAAGGAGAACTGCCCAATTGTGAGCTACTTTACTCTGTACCGTGTGGATATGTGGGACCTTAGTTTAATGTTTCACCTATAATGTGCCACAGTGCCACCCTCTCTCTGTAGCACATTGACAACGCTGTCTTAAAATTAGATGGTCGATTCCACAGAGTGAAACTTGAGCCACACTGTTTCGACCTCCAAGCCATGAGCGGTACTCACAGAACCTCGTCTGACTACAGAAGGTGACAGACATTTCCAGCTTCAGCATCACATCTCACCAGATGCCCAGGGACGGGAGGCACAACAGGGTGGAGAAGGAAGTTGACTCCCTACACCCTGGGAGGTAGGAGAGCCAAGGCGTTGACATCTTCAACATTGAAACCCAAAAGCAATTAATTCCTCGATGGAGGAAAAGGAAGTCACCCATTCAGCCCTTCTGTCAGCCGATAACAATAGTTTTGCATGCCATCCATACAGATCATTTCATTACAACAGTGCATTGAGGTAGTACAGAGAAAACAATAACAGAATGCAGAATAAAGTGCTACAGTTACAAAGAAAGTGCATTGCAGGCAGACAATAAGGTGCAAGGCCATAACGAGGTAGATGGTGAAGTCAAGAGTGCATCTTATTGTACAAGGGGACAGTTCAATAGTCTTATAGCAGCAGTATAGAAGCTGTCCTTGAGCCTGGTGGTACGTGCTTTCAGGCTTTTGTATCTTCTGCCCGATGGGAGAGGGGAGGGCAAAGAATGTCTGAGGTGGGAGGGTCTTTGATTATGTTGGCCACTTTACCGAGGCAGTGAGAAATGTAGACAGAGTCCATGGAGGGGAGGCTGGTTTCCATGATGTGCTGAGCTGTGTCCACAACTCTCTGCAGTTTCTTGCAGTCTCAGGCAGAACAGTTGCCATATCAAGCCACAATGCATCTGGATAGGATGCTTTCTGTGGTGCATCGATAAAAATTGTAACAGTATTTAGTCACCTGCTGTAACCTTTGTTCTCAAAGAGTATAAAACCTCAATGTACTTTAAGTTGAGAGAGACTCTCCCAAGAGATTCTCCTACCAGGTATGCTCCTGAATGTCTGCTTGTGCTGAATAAAGTCTTTCTTTACATCCACAGCTCTGGTCTCCGTGTGGCTCGTTCAAAGTCACAACAACCCCTCCCTGTCATTGTTTCACTCCACCCTACAACCCTCCAAGATCTCTGCACTCATTCAATGCTTGAGCACTGCCAAGTTTAATCACCCTGCCTTTATGACCTCAGTTGTTGTTACAGTAAGGCAGGTGAGACAGAGTGGTGAAGAAGTCATATGGCACACCTACCTTCATAGGTTGGGGCATAGCATATAAGAGTTGGGATGCTATGTTGCAACTTTGTAAGCACTGGTTGGAACACATTTGCAGTACCGTGTGCAGTTCTGGTTGTCACATTATAGGAAACATGTGGTTGTACTGGAGAGAGTGCAGAGGAGATTCACCAGGATGTTGCCTGGATTGGAGGATTTTAGTTATGTGGAGAGAATGGAAAGGCTGGGCTTGTTTTCCCTGGAGTGAAGGAGGCTGAGGGATAACCTATACAATATATACAATTATAAGAGGCATAAATTGAGTAGATAGTCAGAATCTTTTTCCCCCACAGTAAGGGTATCAAAAACAAGAGGGCATAAGTTTAAGGTGAAAGGACAGAGCTTTAAAGGGGATTTGAGGGGGAAATTTTTTGATTGATTGATATCTGGAACTCACTGCTGGAGAGGTGATGGATTCAGATATGATCGCTATTTAAGAGACATTTAGAGAGACACTTAAATAGGCAGGCATAGGCGGATATGGTCCTAATGCTGGTAAAAGGGATGGGGGAGGGAGAAGGTCAGCACTGATGTGATGGACCAACAGGCCTATTCTTATGCTGCGTAACTCTGTAACTCTATAACTGTAACACCTGGATATCCCTTCCTTGACCTCAAGAAAAAAACTCCCCAAAATCTACCGCTTTGGCCGAGCTCTCACTCAGCTGTTCTAATACATCTTCATATGCTCATTATATTTTGCTTGAAAGCGTTCCTATGAAGCACTGTGGGATATTTTACTGAGTTGCATAAACACAACTTGTTATTATTACTAGCTGTGATGAGTGCACAATCCTCTCATCATTTGCTGAATGAGCAGCTCTGTTACATGGTTTTAATATGATTTAAGACTGGTAGCTTGGGTCCTAATGTTGCCTAATCCCTCTGCTCTCCGGCTGAAGGTACGAAAATGTTTCCTCAGTTGTTCCCAGAAGATGTTACCTTGGAGAGGCTGTGTCAACTTGTTGATCAAGCTACTGGAACAGGACATTCATACCCTGCATTGCAGATTACCCAGTGATGACATTACATTCTGTGCCATGAACAAGCTACTTATGCTCATCAAAATCCTCCCTAAATTCCTAAAACAAAGGGACTACATCACAGTGGATCGAGAGTCACTTACAGTGCTCTAAATAGGTTTATGCAATCTATTATTTGGGTTTGGAGATCTGATAAAACTAATAAAATGATTTTTTTTCAGAGTGGAAAATGGGGACTGGTAATTGGTAATTGGTTTATTATTGTCACACATACCAAGATACAGTGCAAAGCTATTGTATGTATGTCATCCAGAGAGATCATCCCAAACATAAGTACATCAGGTAGTACAGAAGGTAAAACAATAACAGAATGTCGAATATAGTGTTAAGTTACAGGGAAAGTGCAGTGCAGGTAGACAAATAAGGTGCAAGGGCCACGACAAGGTAGATTGAGAGATCAAGATTTCATCTTTATCATACAAGAGGTCAGTCCAAGAGTCTTAATACAGTGGGATAGAAGCTGTCTTGAGTCTGATGGTACATATTCTCAAGCTTTTGTATCTTCTGTCTGATGGGTGATGTTCCCGTTGGTGGAGGGGCCGAGGTCTAGACATATAAAAAAATAGAGGAAGAGAAAGAGAGGCATGAGGAGAAACTTTTTTATGCAACATGTGGTTGAAATCTGGAACACACTACCTGCAGATGTGGTGGAGGCAGCTTCCACTGTGGCCTTCAAGAGGAAATTGGATAAATACAAGTTGAGGAAAAATTTACAAGGCTGCAGAGAAGGGGGAATGAGTTGCTCTGGGGTAGAGAGTTTGATGGGCTGAATGGCCTTATCCATTACTGTATGATACAACAGAATAGGTCCTGAGGGAAGTGAGTGCTGTGAGTTCCTGGCATTAGAAAGAGCATTACATATAACATCGCCAAATTTGTAACATGCAGGTAGTAGGGCAAATTGAAGCAGGTCCAGGGTTCAAAATTGTGGGAGGTTTTAATAAATTGGGAGATAGTAAGAACATGACAAGTAAGGGAACGAGTCAACCATGTGGATCCCTGAGCCTGCTCCACCAATTGAAAAGGTCAGTGCTGACCTGATTATGGAGTCAACTCTGCTTCCAGCCCAAGCTCTAACATTCTCAATTTCCCTAAAGTCTAAAATCTCACCTCACTTCAGCCTTAAGCCATGTTGAAACATCCCGCCTGCTTCTCCACACCCCTCTCAGCATCCAGCCTGTCAATCCCACTCGGAACTGCATGTGTTTCAGTAAGATTCCTCTCTTTCAGTATAGGCCCAAAACAAAAAATGCTGAAAATACTCAGCAGGTCAGGCAGCATCTGTGTAGAGAGAAACAGGGCAACATGTCAGGATGAAGACCCCTTCTCTGAGATGTTACCTCTGCCTCGCCCTCCATAGGTATTGCCTGACCTGCTGAGTATTTCGAGCATTTTCTGTTTGTGCTTCAGATTTCCAGCATCTACAAGTTTTATCCGCACAGGTTGATAGGGTGGTAAAGAAGACGTATGACACGCTTGCCTTTATTAGTCATGGCATTGAGTTCAAGAGTTGGGAAGTTATGTTGCAGCTTTATAAAACTCTAGTTAGGCAGCATCTGAAGTACTGTAGTCATTTTGGATTGCCCCATTGTAGGAAGGATGTGGAGGCTTTGGAGACAGTGCAGAAGAGGTTTACCAGGACTCTGCCTGGATTAGAGGGAATGTGCTATGAGGAGAGGTTGGACAAACGTGGGTTGTTTTCTCTGGAGTGGCTGAGGGGAGACCTGATAGAAGTTCATAAGATTACGAGAGGCATAGATAGAGTGAACAGCCAATATCTTTTTCCCAATGTTGAAATGTCTAATACTAGGGGGCATGCATTTAAGGTGAGAGGGAGGAAGTTCAAAGGAGATGTGCTGGGCAAGTTTTTTACACAGAGGTTGGTGGGTGCCTGGAATGGGCTGCCAGGAGTGGTAATGGAGGCAAATACAATAGAGGTGTTTAAGAGGCTCTTAGATAGGCACATGAATGTGCAGAGAATGGAGGGATATGGACATTGTGTAGGCAGAAGGAATCAGTTTAGTTCGGCATTTACTTACTAGTTTAATTAGTTCGGCACCACATTGTGTACATACATATGTACACACCACATATAGTTCCTGTGCTGTACTGTTCTATGTTCTATGTTTTCGATTTTGTAGTATAGACCCAACCTGATCAACCATTCCTCCTCAGACAACTCCATCAGCCCAAGCATCAACCTTGTGAATTTTCACTGCATAACCTCCAAGACAGGTTCATTGGCCCTTAAACAAGGAGACCTAAACTGCACGCAGTGGTCAAGGTGTGGTCTCACCAAACCCCTGTACATTGTAGAGCTACTTCCTGATTTTTGTTTCCACCAGTAACGCCAGGACACAGATTTAAGACATTTGACAGAAAAACAGAGGGCAGATGAGGAGAATTATTTCCAAAGCAGCAAGTTGTTGGGATCTGGATGCAGGGACTGACAGAGTAGTGGCAGGAAATTCAATGGGCACTTGCATATCTCTTAGAAAGGGAAATGTTTGCTACCCTGTGAAGAGGAAGCTGAGTCAGCACAGATGGTTGGGTTAAGTGGCCTTCTCCTGTGCTGATGGATTTAATGGCCTGGATTGTGTTGGGTATGATCCTCCGCCCAGTCTTAGGTTTCTTCCCCCTTTGTTCACCTTTCCCATCCCCTCCACCCTCCCAGTCCTCCATCTGACCCCCATCCCCACCTCCCCATCTGGTTCCACCTATCGCTTCTGTCCCAATCCTCCCTTGTACTTCAGTATTCAGGTCCTCCCCGGGTTACGGCAGGGTTCCGTTCCTGTGAACTGTTCGTAAATCGGGACAGTCGCAAGTCAGAAATGCAGCCGTGAACCAAGTTCCCAGTCAGCAGAGATTCCTGGAGCTCCACAGCAGTCGGCAAATCCATCCCGCCGGTCTCCCAAGCACTCATTCGTATGGACAGGCTGTACATAAGTCTGCACTTGTAACCCGGGTAGGACCTGTACTGGCAAACTATCCTCTTCTCTTTCAGTCATAAAGGCATAGAGTCATAGAGTAATACAGCACAGAGACAGTCCATGCCATCCAAGATGCCTATCTAAACTAGTCCCATTTGCCTGATTTTGGCCCATATCCGTCTCAATATTTCCTATCCATGTTCCTGTCCAAGTGTCTTTTAAATATTGTTATTATACCTGCCTCTACCACTTCCTCTGGCAGCTCTACATAGAGGCTGGTGTGAACATGGAACGTAAAGAATTTGCCCCTCAAGTCCTTTTTAAATCTCTCTCCTCTCACCTTAAACCTATGCCTTCTGGTTTTTGATTCCCTTTTCCTGGGAAAAAGACTGTGTGCATCCACCTTATCCATGCCCCTCATGATTTCATACACCTCTGTAAGGTCACCCCTCAATCTTCTACACTCCAAGGAATAAAGTCCTCGCCTGCCCAACTTCTCCCTATAACTCAGACCCTTGAGTCCTGGCAACATTCTCGTCCCTGTTATAAGACGTTTTTTCCTATAACAGGGTGATCAAAACTATACGCAATACTTCAACTCAGCCTGTTGCAGGGTCTCTGTCCGAAACATTGACTTGCACCTTTTGCTTCCACAAATACTGCTTGACCTGCTGAGTTTTTCCAGAATTCTGTTTCTTGTTTCACCCTACCTGTAGTACTTGGATGTAGCACTCTAACATCAGGAAAGGTGGCAAGGTTCTGAGTAAGTCAGAGCTATGTGTTGACATAATGGGTCATGAGGATGTGCCTTGTATGTTCTCCCCGTGACTGCGTGGGTTTCCTCTGGGTGCTCCGGTTTCCTCCCACATTCTGAAGGTGTACGGGTTAGGAAGTTATGGACATGTTATGTTGGCGCCGGAAGCATGGCGACACTTGTGGGCTACCCCCAGAACATTTTACGCAACAATGCATTTCACTGTGTGTTTCGATGTACATGTAACTAATAAAGAAATTTTATTTATTTCATCTTTTCTAAACAAACCCTGCCCACAAAGCAGCTAAGAGATGACAGATGACATGCCCCTCCATCAGCTGTGCCATCTACCAAAGCTGTCAAAGGATTCCCAATGGTTCTGAATGTCAGGGGTAATCAGAAACATTTTAAAGCTCCAAAGATATTCTTAGAAATTAAAACAGGTCCCTTAAAACACTTTTAAATAATGAAATCATTACCACTGATGCAGATAATTTGTTAATGAACTGACGGACTCATGGATCCTGCAGCTGGTCTAGCAGGCAGGTTATCCAAGAACAAATTCCCAAGATTGTTCTAGGGAATTCCAGCAATCTCTGCTCTGCCACGAATTACCTGGAGTCTAGCAGTGGAGCTCCGCAGGGACTTGGCCAGTAAGTTCAGGGCTTCCACGTTGGTAATTGGTTTATTACTGTCACCTGAACCAAGATACAGTGAAAAGCTTTTGCTTTGTGTGCCAGCCAGACAGATCATTCCATACATAAGTACATCGAGGTAATAAAAAGAAATCAGAATGTAGAATATAGTGTTACATGTACAGAGAAAGTTCAGGGTAGGTAGACAAATAAAGTGCAATAAATTGGCTTGAGAAGCCCCGGTTTGCTGACACTATGCAAGGGGAAATGTTGGGAGATTCTGGCAGACCTTCTGACAGAACCCATCAAATTCCAAGTCTACAACTCCCCTTGACATCATCACTATTGAAAATAAGCAGAAAGTGGGGCTCAGGAAGTCTCAATCTACATTAGCCAAGTGCAACAACGTGACAAGGGCTCACAAGATCATTCCCTAATTGTCCTCCCCTATCCTTGCATGTGGCATTTGGTTCAGTTTAGATGAATCTGTCTTCCCTTCACTCACATTCCCTCTTCCTCAACTCTTTGAAAAGTATGACCCAGTTTGTCCCAAGTTTGCCGTCTCCCTCACTCCTCTCATTTGTGCCCTAACTTGAGTCATCGTGAACTGGGAATGGTGAAGTGTAGGCAACAGGACCCTAATGAAAAGAGGCAACACACAAAGGAGCTGGAGGAACTCAGTGGGTCAGGCAACACTGTCCATTTCCCTCCATAGATTGGTATTGGTATTGGTATTGGTTTATTTTTGTCACTTGTACCGAGGTACAGTGAAAAACTTGTATACCGATCGTACAGGTCAATTCATTACACAGTGCAGTTACATCGAGTTAGTACAGAGTCTATTGATATAGTACAGGTAAAAACAATAACAGTACAGAGTAAAGTGTCACAGCTACAGAGAAAGTGCAGTGCAATAAGATGCTGCCTGACCCGCTAAGTTCCTCTGACTTCTTTGTGTGTTGCTCCAGACTTCCAGAATCTGCAGTCTCTTGGGTCTCCTAATGAAAAGGGACTGGACAACTCTCTCCTTAATATATGGGAAAGAAACAGAGAAGGAAATTGGCTAAATTACTATCAAATCAAGTGTGGGAAGAGGAGTAATGAGAGAGAAAGATGGGATTAATAGACTTTGAAAAGAAAGGAAAAGTAAAATGAATGTAAACTGAAATATGTAAAACCCACTCCAGGATTACTTTTCATTAAACTGATACTGTAATTTTAGTTGTTCCCTTTGTAGGCCACAGAGGTGTTGCACTATTGCAGGAACATAAGTCACAGAACAGGGTCCTTAAGTTAATAAGTAACAACCTTAAGGTGAGTTTAATTTGCGTCTACAGATTCCTGAAATGCACGTCGGAGTTGAGGGCCGCCTGCTGTGTCCGTGAAGACAGCCTGCTGTATGGTAGAACTTGTCCAGCGACATGTCACGATGCTCAGCTTGAACGGGTTCCCTTCCTCCCTGCAAAGTGTTGCCTTTTCCCACTCTAGGTATGTATGACATCAACTTTGTCGATAGTGTTCCACCAAAGCCACTCTGAGACATATCCCAATAAATCTACCAAAATATATCCCACCAAATCCACCTAAAAATACCCCACAAAAGCCACCAAAATATATCCCACCAAATCCACCAAAACATTGGAATTGGTTTATTATTGTCACATGTACTGAGGTAAAGTGAAAAACTTTGTTTTGGATGCCATCTGTACAGATTATTTCATCAAATCAGTGCATTGAGGTAGTACAAGAGAAAACAATAACAGAATACAGAATGAAGTGTTACAGTTACAGAGAAAGTGCAGTGCAGGCAGACAATAAGGTGCAAGGCCAGGACAAGGTAGATTGTGAGGTCAAGAGTCCATCTTATTGTACTAGGGGACCATTCAATAGTCTTCTATCCCTAACAGTGGGATAGAAGCTATCCTTGAGCCATTCAGGCTTTTGTACATTCTGCCTGATGGGAGGGGGGAGAAGAGAGAATGTCTGGGGTGGGTGGGGTCTTTGATTATGTTAGCTGCTTTACAGAGGCAGTGAGAAGTGTAGACAGAGTCCATGGAGCAACTCAACTTCCAAAAATACACTTTATTCATGATGTATACAGTCAACACAATCAGTACACCTCTTTCTTTATGTTCATGTACTGTCAATTGAATCCATTTTCTTACAATGTGTCAGCACCACTCATAACCACCAAATTGTGTCCCCCAAATATCAGCTCCAGGAACCAGTGCCCTTGGATTTTCCAGAATTTATAGGATCAGGAGTGAAGTCAGTTTTCAAGTCAGGCATAGAAAGAAATGCATTTGATCCTCTACCTGAAAGGATGATTAAAAAACCTCTTTGATTCATTCTTTGCAGCATTGTCTGACAGGCAGAAGTTTCATCCAGCACTGACAGTCTGGAACTGAATCTGAAGCCACTATTTTTGTCACTAAATTAAATTACTGACCATTAACACCCAAACAACCAGCTGCTGATATAGTCAGCCTCCTGACAACAGCAAGAAATAGAGGTTGGGACCCAGACAAGAAATGACAGATTCCTGCAGTGTTAACATTGGCCTGACATGCGTTAGACGTTGTGGAGCCTGTGCTCAGATTTAAGGTTGCCATATCTGTTTGACTTATTCCTGGAGATTTTAACACCTGACTTAGTCCCACCAATAGCTCCATCCTCACACTCTCAGCACTGGTCACCTGGAACAGTGTGGGGACGTGGGGCGGAGAATGTTGCACAGAGCAGTGCCGGGCAACAGGTTTTTAAGTTGGTTCACCGACTCCCAGGCCGCTTGCTATTTCTGAGGCCTGGAGGAGTCCATGTTCCACGTACACACTGAGTGTGAGATGTTGCCACCTCTCTTTGAGTGTTTGAAGGGGCCGCTCCTCAAGTTCTGGTTGCACCTCAGCCCAACTCTCCTGATGTTTGGGCACCCACTGAGGAGGAGGGTGAGTCGGTCAGGGGACCCCTTCAACGGTCTGCTCCTGGGCTTTCCTAAGGCGGCCGTTCACAGGTCCAGGCAGTGGGCCGTAGAAGGTTCCACCTGAGCTAACTGCCTGCTCCTTTCCTAAGGATACAACTGTGCCCAGGTGTCCCTGGAGAGGGAGCACGTAATGTCCATAGGTTCCCCGGAGGCTTTCTGGGACAGGTGGGCACTGTAAAGGCAGGAGTGTGCCCTGGACCAAGATGGTTGTGTTTTAATTTAAATTTGAATTATGCATATATTCTGATGGAAATGTACATATTGTAAATATGCAAATAAACCTTTTATATATAAAAAAATGCAACATAGAACTAGAGATGAGTCTGCAATCTCTCGAACCTGTTCTGTCATTCAGTGAGGTTACGGCTGAGCTCTGATCTAATTCTATGTCCTCACCTTTTTCCCATATCCTTTAACGTCTTTTGTGGAGGCAGTTCTCCCACCTCCTGTGTGTAGAAATGTTTCCAACTTCACTCTCGGACAGCCCAACTCTGGATTTTTGGACGATGGAACCATTCAAATATGACTGGAGCTATGGAAAAGTGACAAATAGAATTTACTCTGGAAAACTGTGAGCCAATGAATTCAGGCAAACTAAAAAAAGGAAAGGACTTACATAATAAACGGTAGGATAGGAAGAAGTGTAGAGGAAGACAGGGATCTCGGAGGGCATGTCCGCAGATCACTGAAAGTGGAAAGATGTTAAGTTGGCAAGTGGCAGAATTTAAAAAACAGGGAGGTTGTGCAAGAACTTTATAAAGCTTTGGTAAGGCCACAGCTGGAGTATTTTGTACAGTTCTTGTCACCACACTATAGGAAGGATGGAGAGGATATTGCACTGCTATCTTTGCACCATTCTGTCACTACTTCAGATTGCACTACAATCTTTGCACCATTCCATTGTTTTGCATTTGTCATTGTATTTATTGTTGTATTTATTATTACCATGTATACTGTTACTCAGTGAGCTTCATCTGAGCAAGGAATTTCATTGCACCCTGGTGTATATGACCATAACCTAATCCGATCTGATCTGAGATGTAAATGCTGGGGCTGGAGTGTTGGTTTGAGAGACTGGCCAGGCTGGACTTCCTTCCTTTGGAAAAGAGGAGACTGAGGAGAGATTTACTCGAGGTGCACAAGGCTACGATGGGAAGGACTTATCTCCTCCGATGGAGACGTCATTCAGTAGGAAATATAGATTTTAATTAGAGGCAGGATTAGATGGGCGTTAAGTCATAAAAAATTCTCTCAGAGAGTAGTGGGAGGTCTGGAAGTCACTGACTGGGATGATGTTGGAGACAGAGAGCCTCGGTGACCAAGTGATGGGAAGTGGGATTAACCCAACCCGCTCTTTTTCAGTGAGTGTCGCCACCATGAGATGAATGGCTTCTTCCTGCGTAGTAAACCACAGTGATCCAATGACCATATCTAGCCTTCATCCCTCCAAACAGCAGATGTAGTTTCCCATCACCCTATCATATTTTTAATTTCAAAAATGAACTTTATTCATAATGAAGAATATATACAAAAGGAATAAATACAGTGCAAAACATTTTTAGAAACACACAAGATGCTGCAGGAATTCAGCAGGTCAGGCAGCATCTATGGAGTAGCAGTTAGCATAATGCTATTACAGTGCCAACGACCAAGGTTCAATTCCTGCCACTGCCTGTGAGGAGTTTGTATGTTCTCCCCGTGTCTAGGTGGGTTTCCTCCGGGTGCTCCGGTTTCCTCCCACATTCCAAAGACGTACGGGTTAGGAAGTTGTGGGCATGCCATGTTGGCGCTGGAAGCGTGGCGACACTTGCGGGCTGCCCCCAGAACACTCTACGCGACAGATGCACTTCACTGTGTGTTTCGATGTACATGTGACTAATAAAGATGTCTTATCTTATCTTATCTTAAATGGACAGTCAATGTTTCATGCCGAAATCCTTCATCGGGACTGCTAGATGAAGGATCTTGACCTGAAACTTTTTCTACCATCTCCTTCCACAGATTCTGACTGACCTGCTGAGTTCCTCCAACATCTTGTGTGTTGTTCCAGATTCTAGCATCTGCAGTCTCCTGTGTCTCTCTTTACATTTTTACTTTCATTTGATCAATAAATTCAGTAGTGTTAACACATTCTTCACATGGCACCATTGCCACTCATAAGACCCTCTGGGGTGATACACCCTTCCGTTGTTTGAGGGGCTTCCCCACCGGACTCAACCCCTCAATGCCCAGTAGCAGAAGGAGTCTAGACTGTAGTCCTTCACCACAGAGCCTTTGCTTTGAGCTTCAGTGCACCCCTCAACACGTACTCCTGCAGCCAGTCAGCAGCATTTCCTTATGACCATTTCACTGTTCTGGAAGACCAATAACTTTTGGGCAGACCAAAAGGTGTCTTTCACCACGCTGATGATCCTCCAGCAGTACTCAATGCCCATCTCTGCATGTGGCCCTGGGAACAGGCGGTAGATTAGAAAGTCCTCTCCTAAGCAGTTGCTGGGGATGCTGCGGGACATGGACTCTTGCATCCTTCTCCACACCCTCTTGGCAAATCCACAGTCTGCAAAGAGATGGGTGACTGCCTCATCACTCTACCATCATCCACCCTTATGAGTCCTTTAACACACCGGGACCTCGATTCCTGTGCTCCCTTATCACACTGGGGGTTCCAGTTCCTCCAGCCAATCAGAAAATGTGTAGACTCTTTGTTCTTTGACTGGCTGATTCTTGCAGAGAGAGAAAGAAAAACAGTCTCTAGTCTTCATAGCCAATATTTGTTTAAGTGGGCCATTGTTATCCTGGAATAAGAATAGCATTTGTAGGTTGCCAAAATGTGGTACGCATTTTATTTTGTGGATTACTGAGTAACATCAATCAATCGAGATTAGAGGTAGGAGAGACAGCACAGAGTTTTATGTTCAATTCCCCAGCGTAGGATTTGAACTCATAGCCTTCAGAAGCAGAGACAAGGGTGTTGTCCAGTTATCAACAGCTCTCTGTAAAAGCTTTTAATTATATGATTACAGAGATGTAAAATGCCAAACACATTGACCATAAATTGTAACCTAGACATGAAACCCAAAGCCTTGGTTCCTGAGCCAAAAAAACCTTGTCTCATTATTAGCTTGTAGTACATAAACTTCACAGAATTTGAAGTTAAATGTACTGCTGAGGTATACCAAACTCAAAAAAGTTCTACACACAGGAGGTGGGAGAAGTTTGGATCTGTCTCTGCAAATGGCAATTCATGGAGAGTCAACTGGTAATTTTAGACCTGAAACTGACAGGTTTTTGTTAACAAAAGTCATTTTGCAAAACTTCTTAAATAGATTTCACAGCTGACAATCTAAATGTTAGAATATCAGGATATTGTGAAGATTAAATATATTTCCAGTAGTACAGAGAGAGACAGTCAGCTGTTTGTTACAGTTAGGGCAACTGGGGTTGGGCAATAAATGCTGGCCTTGTCAGTGATGCCAGATCCTGAAAAATTAATAAAAAATACAGTAAAACTCCATTAATCTGGTACACTTGGGACTTTAGTGATGCAGTACTGGCAGATGTTCCAGACTATTGATTAATATTCCAACACACCTTTAATGTGATCTTTTTTAAAAAATTAGCAAAGGGAATGGGGAAAGCAGCCCCAATGAATTACAAGGGTGGGCTGAAATCAGGGCCCTGGTGTGTTAGAGGCAGTGCAGGAACTGTGGCCTTGGTGTGTTAGAGGGAGCTTAGGAACAGGGGCTCTGGTGTGTTAAAGGGAGTGCAGGAACCAGGGCCTTGTGCGTTAAAGGGAGTGGGGGAACCAGGGCCTTGTGTGTTAACGGGAGTGGGGGAAACAGGGCCTTGGTGTGTTAAAGGGAGTGCAGGAACCAGGGCCTTGTGTGTTAAAGGGAGTGGGGGAACCAGGGCCTTGTGTGTTAAAGGGAGTGGGGGAATCAGGGCCCCATGGGTTAAGGGGAGTGCAAGAACCTGGACTCCGGAGTATTAAAGGGAGCATCGGAACCAGGACCCCAGTGTATTAGAGCGAGTGTGGGAACCCAGGCCCTGGTGTGTTAAAGGGAGTGGGGGAACTGGCGCACCGGTGTGTTCGAGGAAGTGTAGGAACTAGTGCCCCGGTGTGTTAAAGGGAGTGCAGAAACCAGCACCTGGTGATCTGGATGCCAAATCATTGGGATTTCCAAACAATCAGATTACAGATTATGGGAGTTTTACTGTAATAACTGATTAGCTAGTTGAAGTGGTGAATGGACAAATTAGGAGGGTGTGAGGGAGGGCAAATCCTTTGACAGTGTGGACTCTGGAAACAGAGCTAATGACCAGAGAGCGGGGGTGACAGGAGAGGATGGCAGATGAGAGGTGTGAAGGGATTTGGTGTCACAGGGTGCTGCATGACCAAAAACCAATGGTTCAAGAACGTGGAAATACCCAACAAGCACATCCTAAATCTACAACTCATTCATGGCAGAAGGAGAACTCTTGGACCATCATGTTTGGGTCAGCTGACTGTACGATCCTGCCTTGCTCTTTCCCCATAGACCTGCAACTTTTACCAGCAGTCTCAGAGGGTGGTGAACCTTTGGGATTATCTACCCCAACGAACTGTGGAAGCTGAGCCACTGAGTGTATTCAGGCCTGAGGTTGACTGATTATTGGTTCATGAGGGAGTGAAGGATTGTGGGGGGACTGAGGCTAAGATCAGAGTAGCCATGATCCCATTGAATGGGGGAGAAGGTTTGAGACCCAACTCCAGATCCTGTCAACCTTCAGTGTTTATAATATGTCTTGGCTCATCTCCTCTCTGGCTTTTAATTAATGATCTTAAATCTGGTTTCCTACATCACTGCTCTTCCTACATCACTATGAGGAGGTGTAGGATTAATAAACTATAACTGTATTCATATCTTAAGATGGATAAGAATTATGGCTGCTCGAAATACTGATTTAAAAAGTGTCCTTCAGGCCAGAACAGCCATACCACTGCTTTCCTGGGCTGGGTGCTGTGTGGTAATTGCTGTGTCTGGAACTTAATTGGATTCCCATTATGTTTGACTATGGAGAGGATAGTCAATCTTAATGGGAAATGGGAAGGCTGTCTCAAACAATGAAGGTGATACCTGCCTTTGTCTCACCTGATTGCAAAACGATTAGCTGAAACTGGGGTATGAGGCTGCTCTTTGTCCATCTGCAGTAGCCCTTTGTCCGTTTTCTGCTCAACCCAGAACTGTGGAGCCTGGCTAATTAAAGTGTGCGTGACAATGTTTGTATAAATAACTGCTTACTCCTTTGTACTTCGGAGAACTCCGCAGCAGGGTCCACGATAGAGTGAGGAGATTTCTCCCTAGCAATATATTGCTAAATAAATGCGTTTGAAGTAAACTGTGGCACTGTGTGATCTTCCAACAGACAGAAGGGGAACTTCAAAATCGGGTTAACAACTACACTTCATTGGTTGAGAAAAACTTTGGAACGTTGTAAAACTTCTGAGTGGTGGTCGGGAAAGTACAATAAGCCTCCTGCCAGTGGCAAGGCTCCTCTTTCCAAACCATTCACACACTCAAGCATCTGATTGCCTGCAAGGTCCTGGTGATGTGGGCAATGATGCCACCAATGTTCAGTATCACAATGCAAGCAGATGGCCATGATTTGTGGGTCATTATGGACCAGTAAGTCCTCCTTGTCCAGTGTCACTCAGACCCCAGTTACCCAGTGCCCCTTGGTCCCCAGTTACCCAGTGTGACTGGGACCATCAGATACCCAGTATCACTCAGACCACAGTGTTTTAATGATAAAATACTTTACAGTTTTGTGCTTGGACAAGACAGGGCATCAATAAGACACCAACATCCACTGCTGCTTCTGTCATATACATTGACTACATGTACTTTCCATTCAATGTTACGCTAGGGAAATATATCTGTCCACATCGAAAAGTTAGGCAGATGGAGATCTAGCCAACAAGAGAACTGAGTGAAGAATTGGGAGCTCCACTTGTGTGTTTGCTAAAAACAGGAAGTGGCTTCAGAAGATGAAGAGAAGGAAGAACCTTCATTTCCCCAGTCACTTTTACCATCTCAGGAGGTCCCAAGTCTTCTATGGCCATGGACACAGTGTGGTCATGACATAGGACACACAGCAGCCTCGGTGCACATAGTAACATGGTCATGTTGATCAGAAGACAAATAATGGCCAGAATATCTGGGAGAATATACCTGTCACTTTGACCTGCCTGAGACTGGGCAGTTTGACATCTCTCCTGAAAAACGGCACTTCATGCTGAGAGTGTTGTCTCAGAAACACACCCAGAGCATTAGCCAGGGCTCTGTCCTTGGGACAAGCCCGTGACTTTCTGAGTTAGAGCCAAGAGGGAGCCAAGAGCTAACGCTTACTTGTTTGGCTGTTACAAAGAACATTTGCAATGGATCCAGTACTAAAGTCTCCATGTTATTTCATCCTGATGTTTAACACAAAGTGCAGATCCCAAGGAAATAAATAATTGATTTTTTTAATATCATGACTGAAGCCTTGGTGTGATGATTTATGTGAACATTGTCCATCTTATCAAGGCAACGGAAGGCTCCATTACATGTTTATCAGAGGCTGATTTCCTAAGTTTGATCAGTTAGAAAGTAGCAGCAATATTGCCAGGCCAAATTATTGCTGTCACACCCAGGAAAAATTTCATCTGCCTTGGGCCAATCAACTTTGATTTACTTAGCAACCATAAAAAACATTACAATAATCACACTGCATAAACATCACAAACAATTGGACGACTGTAATACAGTCCCTTCTGAAAGGAACAGTCACGTTAGATTCAAATAGCCCCATAAACTACTTCATTGAATCCAAAAAGATCCATAGCATCCATCTAAATGTAGGAATGATTGAAAAAATCCCAGGAATAAGGACCTTTGGCTCTGTGGATAAACTGGCTTGTTCTCCTTTGGACAGAGAAGCCTAAGAGGAGATTTAATGGAGACATTAGAGTCACAGTCATACAGCATGGAAATAAGCCCTTTGCCCTAAAAGGTCTATGCCGACCGAGATCTCCATCTAAGCTAGTCCCATTTACCCTCGATTGGCCCATGTCCCTCTAAACCTTTCCTATCCGTGTACCTGTCCAAGTACCTTTTAAATGTTCTTAATGTACCTGCTTCAACCACTTCCTATGGCAGCTCGTTCTATGTTCTGACCACCCTCTGGATGAAAAAGTTGCCCCTCAGGTTCTTATTAAATCTTACCCCTCTCATAAATCTATGCCTTCTAGTTCTTGATTCCCCAACCCTGGTAAAAAAAAGACTATGCTCATTGGCCCTATCTATGCCCCTCATGATTGTATATAGTTCTATAAGATCACCCCTCATTCTCCTACACTTCAATGAAGATAGTCCCAACCTGCTCAACCTCTCTCTGTAACTCAGTCCCTCAAGTCCTGGCAACATCCTTGTAAATCTCTCCTGCATCCTTTCCAGCTTAATGGCATCTTTCCTACAGCAGGGTGACCAAAACTGAACACGATATTCCAAGTGCGGCCTCACTAACGTCTTGTACAACTACAACATAACATCCCAACTTCTGTACTCAGTGCCCTGACTGATGAAGGCCAGCATGCCAAAAGCTTTCTTCACCACCCTGCGACACCAGTTTCAGAGAACTATTGATGGATTTTGACAGAGTAGATGAGGAGAAACCTTGACAAGAGGGTCAGTGACAGAGGGGACTGGGTTAAGATGATCAGCAGAGGCAGAGATTGAGAAGAGAATTTTATTTTGTCATGGGTTGAAAGGGTTGAGATTCCAAGGAGTCTTGACAAGGTGGACGCTGAGAGGATGATTCTCCCCAGGGTGGAATCCAGAACTAGTGTGGGATGAAAGTTTTAGAATAAGGAGTCACCCATTTAAGGGAAAGACAAGGAAGAATTTTAAGGTCTGTGAATCAGAGTCATTGAATACATCAAGGCGCAGATAGACAGGTATTTGATCTATGGGGGAATTGAGCGTTATGTGAAACTGAGGCCAAGATCAAATCAACCATGACCTCATTGAATGATGGAGCAGACTTGATGGGCCGAATGGCCGACAGTTTCTCACGTTTGGGCTTCCTGAAGGGTAGAGTGGGGCCCAAACAGTTGGAGCCTTTGAAAAGGCCATCGGGCAAGTACTTGAAAGGACCAGTTTGGGGAAAATCTAGGCTGTGGGATTATGTAGCAAGCTCTTTCAAAGAGCCAGAATGAGGGGCCAGATGTCCTCCTTATGACTCGGATGATTCCAGCGTCTGGGGAGAATATCTAACTGTGCTAGAAGAGTCTGCTTCCTTCCTGCCTCCTCCTTGTACACGTTCCACCCTCAGAGCCATGAGAGGTTGGGATGATGCAACGTTCCATCTCTTGAGCATGGATTCTGCTTCCTGGCTCCTGGATTCCACTTCGTAATTTGCTAGAAACTTGTCTTCCCCGAGCTGACTGAGGATAATCTGAGAATACACTTTCAGTTTTGATTCTGTAATGACTAATGCAATACGAACTCCAGATGTGATTTGTTTAGCTCCACCAGTCTACTTCCATTAGACTTTCCCTGTGAGGGCTTCCAACTTGTGCAAGTTCTTTGTACTACTTGGCGTAGCAAGTCTGAGGTAAAAGCAAAAAAGGCTGGAAATACTAAGCTAGTTAGGCAGCTTCCATGGAGTAGGAAACAAGTTAATGTTACAAGCCAATGACCTGCTGTCAAAACTAGGAAAAGTTAGAAATCAAAGAATAAGCTGTGGAGAAGTGTGAGAGATAGGGAGAGCAACAGAAATGACTGAGTGGAGACCTGGAGCCATTGAGTTATATAGCGCGGAAACAGGCCCTTTGGCCCAACTCAACCATGCCGACCAAGTTGCCAACTTGAGCTAATCCCATTTGCCTGCATTTGGCCCATATCCTGCTAAACCTTTCCTATCCATGTACCTGTCCAAATGTCTTTTAAATGTTGCTATTGTACCTGCATCAACCACTTTCTCTGGCAGCTGGTTCCATATACGCACCACCCTCTGCGTGAAGAAGTTGCCCCTCAGGTCCCTTTTAAATCTTTCACCTCTCACCTTAAACCTATACCCTCTAGTTTGTAGTTTCCCTTCCCTGGGAAAAAGACTGTGTGCATTCACCCTATGTAAGCCTCTCAGTCTCCTGTGTTCCAAGGAAAACAGTTCCAGCCTATCCACACAAAGTGCTGGAGGAACTCAACAGGTCAGGCAGCATCTATGGAGGGAAATAAACAGTCCATGTGTTGGGCTGAGACCCTTCATCAGGACTGGAAAGGAAGAGGGCATGAAGGGTCTCAACCCAAAATGTCAACTGTTTATTTCCCTCCATAGATGCTGCCTGACCTGCTGAGTTCCTCCAGAATTTTGTGTGTGCTGTTCCAGATTCCAGCATCTACAGAATCTCTTGTATCTCCAGCCTATCCAGTCTCCCCTTATAACTCAAGCTTTCGGGTCCCGGTAACATATTTGTGAATATTTTCTGCACCCTTTTCAGCTTAATGACATCCTTCCTATAGCTAGGCAACCAGAACTGCACACAATTCCCCAAATGTGGTTTCACCAATGCCTTGTGCAAGATGTCCCAGCTCCTGTACTCAGTGCCCCGAACAATGAAGGCAAGCATGCCAAAACATCTTCTTCACCACTCTGTCTACCTGAGTCACCACTTTCAGGGAACTATATACTTGTACCCCTAGATCTCTCTGTTCTACAACACTCTCTAGCGCCCTGCCATTGAAACTGTGTAAGTCCTGGCCTGGTTTAACTTCCTAAAATACAGCACTTCGCACTTCGACTGAATGACACAAGTGGTGGTGCCGGCTGAGAGAGGGTGGAGAACGGTTGATCAGGTTGATCAATCGGTCAGAGCTGATCTGTCTGTAGGACGTGTGAATAGCGGAAGATGAATGAGAACAGAGGAGGGAGGGGAGAAAAGTGCTGGAACCATGCGATACAAAGCCTTTGCTGGAAATCTGGCGTATTCTGGAAATATTCAGCAAGTCAGGCAGTATCCACAGAGAGGGAGAAACTAAATTAACATTCCAGATTGATAACTTTTCATCAGGATCAGCCTGTCCTGATACAAAGTGAAAAAGCTGGCCATTTGAAAATGTTCCACTGCATTTTGAGCCTGGAATGCGCTTCGTCAGAACACTGCTGGCTCCAATGTCATTCAATGAAAGTTGAGATGATGGTCCCCCAAACCTACACTGAGCTTCTTTGGAACGCTGTAAATCGCCAAAGACGGCAGGTCAGGGGAGGTAGGAGGTGTGTGATGGAGAACTGGAAGCTCGACCTTGCATACTGAGCAGGGGTGTTCTGCAAACCGTGTTTGGCTTCTCCAGTGTAGAGCAGGCCACACTGTGAACACCAAATGCAGTACACTAGATTGGGAGAAGTGCCAGTGGACTGTTGTTTTACCTGGAAGGAGTGGCTAAAGGGAAGAGGTAAAAGGGTCTGTGTTGCATCTTCTCTGTTGCAAGAGAAGAAGATGGAAATGGTTGGGTGGACCCGGAATTTGCAGAGGGAACAATTCCTTTGGGATGCTGAAAGAGGAGGCAAAGGTGTTTCTGGTGGTGGAATCTCGTTGAAATTTCAAAGGATGATCCATTGAATGTGGAGTCTGGGAGGGTGGGAGGTGAGGATAAGGGGAACACTCTCATTGTTCTGGGTGGGAGCTGGATAAAGGAACAGTCAGCTGTGGGTAAAGGAACAGTCAGCTGTGGTGCAGGGGATGCCACACTGCAGGAAAAGGAAAGACACCACGAGAGGACTGGTGTGAGAAAGTCTTGCAATCAGAGCAGACGCAACTGAGCTGGAAAAACCAGGAGACTGGACTGGTCCTTACAGGAAGCAGGGTGTATCTATGTCCAGCTGAGATAGCTGTGGGAGTCTGGGTCTCAGTTGCTAAGTTATCCCCTGAGATGGAAACAGAGGTACCAAGAAAAAAGGGGGAAAAGATCAAGATGACTGTGTGAATGTAATCGCAGGGAAGAACTCGACAGCAAAGATGCTGAAACTTTTGGGTTCTGTGTGGGAGCAGTAAGTAGCATCAATACAGCCATCAATGCACCAGAAAAAAAGGTGAGGGAGAAGCCTCTGAAATAAGGACTATTCCAGGCTATCTGCTTCTAATTCCCTTATTGTTTGTAGGAGATTGCTGTGCACAAATTGTCACATTACAATGGTGACCACATGTCATTGATTGTAACGTGCTTTGGGATACAGTCATAGAGTTGTACAGCACAGAAACAGGCCCTTCAGCCCATCATGTCCATGCCAACCTCTTTGCCCATCTACACTAATCCCATTTGGCCACATTAGGACTGTATCCTTCCATGCTTTGCCTCTTTAAGTGTCTGTCTCAATGCCTCGTAAACGCAGCGATTGCATCTGACTCCACCACTTCTGGCAGTGTGTACCAGATATCAACAGCTCCCTGTGTAAGAAGCTTTTCCCACAGATCCTTCAGATGTACTGGGGCTGTGAAGCAGAAGCAGGCCTCTCCTTCATTGGGAAGATAGTGGATGCATTCCTCTGCTATGTGGCATAGTGCCATCAAGAACTGAGAGTCACAAAGGGTCGGATGCAGGCATGGATGTCCATCTCAAATGGATTTTCAGAGATGGATGATAACAGTGCAGGAAAATTCAAGGAGTGGGGAGTCAGGACAGTAGTGCTGAGGCCACAGACAAGATCAGCCAGAGTGTCAGACCAGGCTTGAGCCAAATGGACCACTCCTGCTCCCATTAGTGTTCGCTTACCCAGACAACCTCATGGGACAGAGTGGTCAGCTGACCAAACACTGCAGCAGGAGAGACAGTTGCTGCATATCGATCACTGGGGACATAACATTTCCCTTTACCAATGTGGCTGCCTGGTTTTGAATTCCCTTTGTGAGCGTCTGACTGGAAGATCTTTTTTTTTAATTTTAAATTTTATTTACAGCGTGGTAACAGGCCCTTCCAGCCCAACGAGTCCACGCCGCCCATTTTAAACCCCCAAATTAACCTACCCATGCGTCTTTAGAATGTGGGAGGAAACCGGAGCACCCGGAGGAAACCCGCACAGACACAGGAGAACGCACAAACTCCTTACAGACAGCGACGGGAATCGAACCCCGATCGCTGGCGCTGTAATAGCGTTGCGCTAACCGCTACACTACCAACATTTAATTCACAATCCAGGGGGATGAAAAGGAGGTTTTCCTTCCTCCAGCTGCCAGAATGTTGCCAGGACTTGAGGGCCTGAGTTATAGGGAGAGGTTGGGCAGTCTAGGACTTTATCTCTTGGAGTGTAGGAGACTGAGGAGTGACCTTATAGAGGTGTATAAAATCATGAGGGGCATAGATAGGGTGAATACACACAGTCTTTATTCCCCTAAGGAGAGGGAACCAAAAACTAGAGGGGGGTTTAAAAATCAGGTTTAAGGTGAGAGGGAAAAGATTTAAAAGGGACGGGCAACTTCTTTACTCAGAGGGTGGCTTATATATGGAATGAGCTGCCAGAGGAAGTAGTTGAGGCAGGTACAATAACAACATTTAAAAGACACTTGGATAAATATATGGATAGGAAATGTTTAGAGAGATATGAGCCAAATGCAGGCAAATAGGACTAGCTTAGGTGGCACCTATGTCGACATGGATGAGTTGGGCCAAAGGGGCTGTTTCCATGCTGTATTACCCTATGACTCTATAAATCTAAATCATGGGGAACCCTCTCAATCTCATTTGATGAATCCTGTGAATATCATGAATAAGTCATGAGGAATCCTCCCCCACAGTGCTTTGTTGAAAAGTGCATGGCCATCAACTACTGAGGTTGGGGAAGATTAGACTGAATGTCAGGGTCTTCGAGATTGATTCCCAGAGTCAGCTACCACAAGGTCAGCTCCCACTAATAGCCCTGACTAATTGTCAAACATGAACATTTTACAATAGTGACTAACTCACGTCCTATATTACTGTGTAACTATGGATGACTGGTAGCTACAGCCTGTGTGGTCTTGCAAAACTTCATGTTCTCTGCAGACACAAAAGCAACCTTGCTAGTCAGTCCATGGCCTCGTTAAGGACATCAGCTTCATATCCCTGAAAGTGTACTGAAACTTGATATTCCACCCTCTGTCACCGGCCAGTAACTTCCTTGAGCTGGTCGGTGCACACAGGCAGTTGGCTGTCAGGTGGAGGGGAGGGAGTTGGAGTGGGGGGATGGTACAGGAAGCAACACAATACTTAGTTTTGCTTTAATGTTACTAATGGCACTCAGGAGAAAGCTCTCGCACAAAGGCTGCACTCACGTCAACATCCTCACCGCTGCACATCAAAGGAACAGCCCTTCGCAATGATGCTGGTCTTGCTTGAAACCTTTGTTAAGAAATTCCTCATGCAATAAGTGACCCCAACAAATAAATTATGAAAGAGATTTTGTTTTAGAATTGAGTTGTGCGCAAGTGAAAGGTCATGGTTCAGGAGTCCTCTGATTGAAAAGAAAACTTGCATTTCTGTGGTGTCATTCCTGACCCCAATCTCAGTGCCTTACAGTCAATACTGTACCCTGGGAGCATCACCAACCTTGTAATGAAGGAAATGTGTGTACAGAAAGCTCCCACATACCAAATCATCATTGACTGTGGATTAAAGGGGAATGCTGATGATGGGGTGTGACCAGGGGAAAAGAGTTACTGAGGGCAGTTGGAAGATAATTGGGCTTCCTTGTCTGTGCCATATGTTGCTAATGGCAGGGCTCTGAGATATACCCAGCAGGTCAGGCTGTACTGATGGAGAGAGCAAACCTAGGCTCACACTACAAATGAATGAGCGGCTGAAATGGCCTTTTCTGATGTAGGGAGGAAAAGGGAAGGTTACCTGGAGCTGTGGAATTCAGCTGTGAGTCTGGAAGCTTGCAACATATCCCGTTCTGATTAAGAATCACCCACCTGAAATGTCTGACCGGCTGAGTTCCTGTTTTATTACGCCGTATCTTATGGTGAGGGCACACCAGCAGCCCAGCTCTTTTGGTTTTGATGCTGGGGTAGATCAGACTGGGAGAATGCCAAGCCAAGATGGGGAGGGGGAAGCAGATGGGTAGTCTTCACCTTCAGCTCTCGAGAAACTATCACCACCCAGTTCAGGCCTTGAAACCTGCAAGACCTCTGTCTCCCACTGACCCTAAACCCATGGAAATTTTTCTATGGTAACAGCAGGGTAGAAGCTGTTTTGTATCTTCTGCCCGATGGAAGGGGGGAGAAGAGAGAATGTCTGGAGTGGGAGGGGTCATTGATTATGTTGGCTGCTTTCCTGAGGCAGCAGGAAATATAGACAGAGGGGACCCATATATATTGCTTCTATACCCTCAGGGCCCCTATGTCCCCCACTGTCCTTGTACCCATGGGGACTCACTTCTCCATGCTTCCTTTCAAGTTCTGTGCTGTAAGAATCTCAGAAATTAAACAAAAGCCCTTCCAACAACTCATGGGTCTCTGCCAAACATTGGTCTGATCAGCCACCTCGCCTTGGCTCACGATTAGTTACAACTCATTGCATGAAAATTCATGACCGCATACTCTGTGTGTGGCTGTTTCATCTCTCACAACTTGGGCACTCAGAAGTGTTAATGAAAATGCAACTTTAAGCTCATTAAAGAAACAATGAAGAAACCAACCACAGATGTTCTTTAGGGAGTCTAGTAACAAGTACAGACGGAGTATTGTGTGGTCAATCATTTCTGTTCATTGTCAGCAGTAAGCAAGACTCACAGCTAACACTGAGGGCTCGTATAAGTCCATACTATGTAGCTCAGCCCTATCACACTGAACCTCGCTCCTGGCCTGCTCATCCCCCAATTCCCAAAGACGAGCGGGCCGGTGAGTTAATCAGCCACTGTAAATTGCCCCTAATATGTAGGTGAGTGGTAGAATCTGGGGGACTTAATGAGAATGTGGGAAGAATAAAATAGGATCAGTGTAGGATTGGTGTAGCTGGGTGTTTGATTGTCAGTGTGGATTGAGTGGGACAAAGGAGCTGTTTCTGTTCTATGACTATGAGTCCATAACGCAGTTTATGTCTCAGTGACAGCTGGCATAGACTCGGTGAGCCGAAGGGCCTGTTTCTATGCTGTATAACTCTATGACATTAAACTGAGGACCAGACTCTGCCAGTTGAGCCTTGATTTACTCATTCACAAGACATCAATGTTGTTGGTATTGCTGATATTTATTCTGTATCCTTAATTGGTCCTGAGCTGAGTTGTGGGTCAAGTCAAGCCATGTGCACAAGTACAGTGAGGTACAGGTACAATGAAAAACTTGCGCGTAGCAGCATCACAGGCACATAGGTACAGAGAACACACAGAATATAAATTGTACATAAATTATACAGGACAGTGAAGAAAAAAATGACTGCAAAACAAGACATTAGTGCATAAAACCACAATCAGAGACAAGTCCATGGTAGTGCAAGAGGTGGTCCGTAGTTTTCTGTTGCTGAGGGAGGGTTAGGGTTGTGCAGGTCGGTTCAAGAACGTGATGGTTGTAGGAAAGTAGCTGTTCCTGAACCAGGTGGTGTGGGACTTCAGGCTCTGTACCTCCTGCTTGACAGTAGCAGCAAGAAGAGGGCATGTCCTGGATGGTGGGGTCCTTGATGATAGATGCCACCTTCTTGAGGCAGCTTCTGGAGTCACATATAGGCCAGGGTGGGTAAGGAGGCAGATTTCCTCCTCTGAAGAACATAAGTGAACCAGATGGGTTTGTACAACAATCCGATGGTTTGATGGTTATTGTCAATGGGACCAGCTTTATTTCATTAACTGAATTTAAGCTCCCCAGCTGCTCTGGTAGGACTTGAACTCTTGTCCCTGAATCAATGGTTCCGACTCTGCCTACTGGTCCAGTAACCGATTGAAGACTCTGACAAATATCTACGGTTGTACAGTGGAAAGCAGCTTGACTGGTTGCTTCATGGCCTGGTATGGAAACTCCAAAGCACAGGAACGCAAGAGGCTGCAGGGAGTGGTGGACTCAGCCAGTTCCATCATGGGTACAGCTCTCCCCACCACTGAAGACATCTACAAGAGGCGATGTCTCAGGAAGGTGACATCCATCATAAGGGATCCCCACTGTCTGGGCCATGCCCACTTAGACCATAAGACATTGGAGCAGAATTAGGCCATTCAGCCCATCAAGTCTGCTCAGCCATTCAATCATGGCTGATTTATTTTTCCCTCTCAACCGCATTCTCCTGCCTTCTCCCCATAACCTTTGACATCCTTACTAATCAAGAACCCATCAGCCTCTAATTTAAATGTACCCAATGACTTGGCCTCCACAACCGTCTGTGGCAATGAATTCCACAGGTTTACCACCCTCTGGCTAAAGAAATTCCTCCTCACTTCTGTTTTAAAGGGACATCCTTCTATTCTGAGGCTGTGCCCTCTGGTCCTACACTCTCCCACTACTGGAAACATCCTCTATACGTCCACTCTATCCAGGACTTTCAATATTCAGTAGGTTTCAATGAGATCCCCCCTCATCCTTCTAAACTCCATTGAGTACAAGGTCAGAGCCAACAAATGCTCCTCATATGTTAACTCTTTCATCCCCGAGGTCATCCTCATGAACCTTCTCTGGATGGTCTCCATTCTTCCTTAAATATGGGGACCAAAACTGCTCACAATACTCCAAATGTGGTCTGACCAATGCCTTATAAAGCCTCAGTATTACATCCTTGCTTTTATATGCTAGTCTTCACAAAATGAATGCTACCATTGCATTTGCCTTCCTTACTATCAACTCAACCTGCAAGTTAACCTTTAGGGAATCCTGCACCAGAACTCCCAAGTCCCTTTGCACCTCCCATTTCTGAATTCTCTCCCTGTTTAGAAAATAGTGTATGCAAGAAGACTACGCGAGAAGATCCCTTTTCTCAATGCTGCCATCGGGCAGGAGGTACAGCAGCCTGAAGGCCCACACCTCAAGGTTCAACAACAGCTTCTTCCCCACTGTCATCAGGTTCTTGAACTGACTTGAAAGACTTTAACACTACCTCAGACTATACTTTTCTCTCTCTCTACCTTGCACTTTGTTGTTACGTTTGTTTCGTTGTTTATCCACACGTGCAAGTTATGAATAATTTATGTTAATTAAAGTTTATGTTAACTTATGTGTGTCCTCATCTTGTAGTGTGCTGCTGCTACAAAAAGCTAATTTTCATGGCATTTATCCCCAGTATATGTGTGCCACTGACAACAATAAATCTGAACTTGAACTTGAACTCTTCTGCTCGCTGTCAGACTCTAAATGTGGGTAATAGCAAACCCACGGTGCTGTTTCAAGGAAGAGCAGAGGGGTTCACCCCAGAGTTCTTGGTAGCTGTTCCTCTTTGAAAACAAGCAGTCTGTTTCTGGGATCTTGCTATGCACGGCCAGCGGCTGCTTTTGCCACGTTACAGTGCTGAGCGTGCTTCCGAAAAGCCTGGCCGGCTGTGAGGTGGTCAGGAATATCCTGAGGCTCTGAGGAGCACTGTGAAAGTGCAGGTCTGTGGCAGAGTACAGGAAACTGCAGAGGACCCCAACCCTGGGGAAAGGAAGAAAAGAAAGAACCCAGGGCCATCTCAACGTGTGGGCCCAAGTGATGGCAAATGGGATTAGTATGGATGGGTTCTTGATGGGTGGCACAGACATGGTGGGCCGAAGGGCCTGCTTCTGTGCTGCAGGACTCTATAACTCGATGTTCTCCAGCCAATGAAGTTCTTTTGAAGTGCGGTCACTGTTGTATTGCAGGAAAAACGGCTGCCAACTGGTGCACAGCAAGATCTCAGAAACTGTATTCCCACAGGTCCTTTGGTTTACTGAGATTAGTATAGTCATAGAGTTTTGCAGCATGGAAAAAAGGCCATTCAGCCCAAATCCTCCATGCCATCCAAGATGTGTATCTAAGCTCATTCCATTTGCCTGTGTTTGGCCCATATCCCTCGAAACCATTCCTATCCATGTATCTGTCCAAATGACTTTTAAACATCCTAACTGTACTCACCTCTACCACTTCTTCTGGCAGCTCGTTCCATGTACCCACCACCCTCTGTGTGAAAAACTTGCCTCTCAGATCTCCTTTAAATCTCTTCCCTCCCAGCTTAAACCTATGCCTTCCAATTTCAGACTTGCCTGGTGAAAAAAACTGTGATCATCCACCTCATCCACACCTCAGATGAGTTTATAAACCTGTCAGCTTCCTATGCTCCAGGGAAATAGTCCCAACCTATCCAGTCTCAGAATCAGAATCGGAATCAGGTTTATGATTACTGACATATATCGTGAACATTGTTGTTTTTTGTTAGCAGTACAGTGCAAAACATAAAAATTACTGCAAGTTACAAAAATAAATAAATAGTACAAAAGTTGAATAACAAGGTAGTGTTCATGGGTTTATGGACCGTTCAGAAATCTGATGGCAGAGGGGAAGAATCTGTTCTTGAAACGTTGCGTGTGGGTCTTCAGGCTTCTGTACGTCCTCCCTGATGGTAGCAATGAGAAAAGGGAACGTCCTGGGTAGTGAGGGTCCTTAGTGATGGATGTCGCCTTCTTGAGGCACCGCCTCTTGAAGATGTCCTCAATGTTGAGGAGGGTTGTGCCTGTGATGGAGCTGGCTGAGTCTACAACCCTCTGCACATTGAAGCCTCCATACCAGGTGGTGATACAACCAGTCAGAATGCTCCCCACCATACACCTGTAGAAATTTGCAAGAGTCTTTGGTGACATACCAAATCTCCTCAAACCCCTAATGATGTAGAGCTGCTGGCGTGCCTTCTTCATGATTGCATCATTGTGTTAGGCCCAGGATAGACCCTCAGAGATGTTGACACCCATGAACTTGAAGCTGCTCACCTTTTGCACCTCTGACCCCTCATTGAAGACTGGTGTGTGTTCTCCCGACTTTCCCTTCCCGAAGTCCACAAACAATTCCTTGGTCTTGCTGACATTGAGTGCGAGATTGTTTTTGCGACACCACACAACCACTCCTGTACACCTCCTCATCGCTGGCTGAGATTCTACTAACAACAGTGGCGTCATTAGCGAATTTATAGCTGGTGTTTGAGCTGTGCCTAGCCACACAGTCATGAGTGTAGAGAGAGTAGAGCAGTGGGCTAAGCACGCATCCTTGAGGTGTGCCTGTGTTGATTCTCAGTGAGGAGGAGATGTTATTACTGATCTGCACTGATTGTGTTCTCCCGATAAGGAAGTTGAGGATCCAGTTGCAGAGGGAGGTACAGAGGCCCAGGTTTTGAAGCTTATTGATGAGTACTGAGGGGATGATGGTGTTGAACGTTGAGTTGTAATCGATAAACAGCAGCCTGATGTATGTTTTGCTGTTGTCTAGGTGCTCCAAAGGCAAGTGGAGAGCCAGTGAGATTGCGTCCACTGTAGACCTGTTGTGGTGGTAGGCAAATTGAAGCTGGTCCAGGTCCCTGCTCAAGCAGGAGTTAATTCCAGCCATGACCAACCTCTCAAAGCACTTCATCACAGTAGATGTGAGTGCTACCAGGCGATAGTCGTTGAGGCAGAGCACCCTGCTCTTCTTGGGCACCCGCGTGGTTGCTGCCCTTTTGAAGCAGGTGGGAACCTCCAACTGCAGCAGTGAGAGGTTGAAGCTGTCCTTGAACACTGTAGCCAGTTTGTCAACACAGATTTTCAGCACCCTGCTAGGTACACCACTGGGGGCCTGACGCCTTGTGAGGGTTCACCCTCTTGAAGGATGTTCTGATGTTAGCCTCCGAGACAGAGATCACAGGGTCGCCAGATGCTGTGGGGATTTGCACAGATGCAGTGTTATTCTCCCTTTCAAAGCATGCATAAAAGGTGTTAAGCTCATCAGGGAGTGAAGCATCACGGTCATTTATGCTCTTAGGTTTCGCCCTATAGGAAGTAATGGCACGCAAACCCTGCCACAGCTGTCGTGCATCCGATTGTGTCTCTAACTTCACACGAAATTGCCTTTTCACGCTAGTGATAGCCTTCCATAGGTCGTATATGGACTTCTTGTTGGGTTCTGGATCGCTGGTCTTGAAGGCCACAGATCTAGCTCTCAGCAGACTGTGAATCTCTTGGTTCATCCAGAGCTTCTGGTTTGGGAAAACTCAGTATATTCTTAATGGCACACACTCATCCACGCAGGTCTTGATAAAGTCAGTGGCATATTCATTCAGATCCGAAGATGAATCCCTGAATATGGTCCAGTCCATTGATTAAAACCAGTCCTGTAAACACTCCTCCACCTCCCTTGACCATACCTTCGCGTTCCTCACCACTGGCGCCGCGGTCCTCAGTCTCTTTATAACTCAAGACCTCCAGTCCCGGTAACATACCTGTGAATTTTTTCTGCACCCTTTCCAGCTTAATCAATTCCTTTCTATTGGACGGCAACCAGAACTGCACACAATACTCCAAGTGCAGCCTCATCAATGTCTTGTACAGATGTAGTGCAGGAATAACTTTTATTGACTTTTTTTCACTTTCTTTTCTTCTCTCGCCTGTAAGTGCCTCGTGCTGCTTTGTTAATGAGTTTGACAGTCTTCCCCTCCCTGCGGTGCTACCCCAACAGGCCTTCTCACCAAACTAAAAGTCTTCAAATCTCTTTTCAGGTGGTCGCTCTCCCTTTAAGTGGGGTCCACTGTGCCTGCAGAGATCTGGTACATGATCTCCTGAACCTCCCTGCAAGGATTACACTGTGCTTCGGACAAAAGTCGACACCTATAGGGAGACAGGTTGTGTTTAAAGAAATAACAATTCCGTAAAAATCCCCAAACTCGGCACTGACAGAATTAAAACAAAACTAGTTGCAACTCTTAATTGCTTTTCCAGTCACAGAAATCGATTAGGGAGGTTCTTTTTCAAGGAAGGACAGGGACAGGGCTGTAGGTGATTCGATGCCGTGATAAACTATGTGTAGAGACAAATGGAGACAAATAGAAACGATGTTCTTATGCAGGGTTTTGACCCAAAATGTCAACAATCCCTTCCCCCCGCCTCCCCCCCTCCCCCCCACCCCCCCCCCCCTCACAGATGCTGCTTGACCTGCTGAGTTCCTCCAGCAGATTGCTTGTTGTATGGAGACAAAACGCCACCCTGCCCACCTGTCATCTGATGCGGGCATCAGAGATAGGAGGAGGAGCAGGACATCCGACCTCTCAAACTTGCTCTGATGTCTATAATCCTTTGCTTTCCCTAATGCCAGGAAAGCCATTGATTCCAGCCCTGACTATAGTCAAAGACAGAACATCTGCAGCCTCCAGGGCTTGGGAATTCTAAAAAGATTCTCAGCCTTCTGTAAAGAACTTCATCCTTGTCTCAGTCCATAACGTTTGACCCCTTATCCTGAGACGATGCCTCCTCAGATGGAGAGAGGACAGTGCTTACACTCCTGGTCCCACCTCAGAATCTCGTTCTTCAACCAGGTCACCTGAACTCCAGTGAATATCACCCAATTCCACCCGATCTCTGCTCATGGGACAACCTTCTCATCCCTGGAATTGATCCAGTGAGTCTACAGGGCACTGTAGGACAAGTGTGACCTACGGATGGCACACTGAGGAGTCCTGGTCATTCTCTCTTCTCCCCTCTCCCATCAGGCAGAAGATACAAAAACTGGAGAGGACGTACCACCAGGCTCAAGGAGAGCTTCTATCCTGCTGTTATCAACTCTTGAACAGACCTCTCATACGCTAAAAGATGAACCTTTCATCTCCCAGTCTACCTTGTCGTGGCCTTTGCACTTTATTTGTTTACTTGCACTTCACTTTCTCTGTCACTGCAACATTATATTCTGCATTCTGTTTTCTTTTTACTACCTCAATGTACTTATGTATGTTATGAGCTGTCTGGAAGGCATGCAAACAAAAGTTTTTCACTGTATCTTGGTACATGTGACAATAGTAATAAACTAAACTGCATGAAGCGTGTGCCAGTGTGGATAATGGACCGGCTTTAAGAGGCAGCAAGTTTACATGAACTCACAGGTAAACAATATTCTTCTCATCACCTCTCTGTTTCTTCCAACAATTTCTACTGATCCATATCCCTCTGCTCATTGATCCATCAAATGATCCACCAAATCTCTTCAGAACTTTGAAGGTCTCTATTAAATCTCCCCTTAACCTCATCTGTTTCAAAGAGAACATCAAAAGTATCTACATGAGACGCTGCCTTAAAAAAACATCTATCATCAAAGACTCCCACCATCTGGGCCATGCCATCTTCTCGCAGCTACCATCGGGCAGGAGGTATAGAAGCCTGAAGTCCCACACCACCAGGTTCAAGAACAGCTATTTCCCTTCAACCATTCAGTTCTTGAACCAACCGGCACAACCATAATCACTACCTCTGTACAGCAACACTATGACCACTTTGACCACTTTGCACTACAATGGACTTTTTTTGTTCTAATTGTGTTCTTTTTGTATGATTTATGTTTAATTTATATTTTTCTTGTGAATGTTGTATCTCTAATGCTCTATGCCTGTGATGCTGCTGCAAGTAACTTTATCATTGCACCTGTGCATACATCTACTTGTGCATATGACTTTAACTTGACTTTGACTTTAACCCAGCCTCTTCAATTTCTCCGCACAACTAAAGTCCCTCATCCCTGAGACCATTCCAGTCAATCTCTTCCACACTCTTGGCAAGGGCTAAATCCTGGAACTCCCTCCCCAACACCACTGTGGGGGCACCTTCACCAGAAGGACTGCAGCAGTTCAAGAAGGCAGCTCACTGTCCACTTTCTCAAGGGCAGGTAGGGATGGACGATAAATGCCGGCTTTGTAGGTGAAGTGTGACTAGTCGGCAGGTGTATACTGGGAGTGGACGAGTGGCTGACCATAAGACCATCAGATATAAGAGCAGAATTAGGCCGTTCAGCCCAGTGAGTCTGCTCCGCCACTCAATCATGGCTGAGTGTTTATCAACCCCATTCTCCCACCTTCTCCCCGTAACCTTTAACCCCCTTACCAATCATGAACCCCCCTATCAATCTCTGCCCTATAAATACACCTAATGACTTGACCTCCACAGCCCTCTGTGACAATGGATTCCACAAATTCACCACCCTCTGGCTGAAGAAATTCCTCCTCGTCTCAGTTTTAAAGGGCCGTCCCTTTATTCTGAGGCTGTGCCCTCAGATCCTAGACTCTCCTGCTAATGGAAACATCCTCTCCACGTCCACTCTATCCAGGCCTTTCAGTATCCAGTAAGTTTCAATGAGATCTTTCCTCATCTTTCTGAACCCCATTGAGTACAGGCCCAGAGACATCAAAAGCTCCTCATACATTAAACCTTTCATTCCTGGGATCATTTTTGACATTCTTGGCTGTTGGGAGAAAGTACCATGAAGCTGCTTATATTGGTGTTGGTATTGGTTTATTATTGTCACTTGTACAGAGGTACAGTGAAAAACTTGTCTTGCATACCGTTCATACAGATTAATTCATTACACAGTGCATTGAGGTAGTACAGAGTAAAAACAATAACAGAATACATATTAAAGTGTCACAGCTACGGGGAAGTACATTGCAGGTAGACAGTAAGGTGCAAGGTCATAACAAGGCAGATTGTGAAGTCAAGAGTCCATCTCATCATATAAGGGAACCGTTCAATAGTCTTATAACAGTGGGGTAGAAGCTGTCCTTGACCCTGGTGGTACGTGCCCTCAGGCTCCTGTATCTTTTGCCTGATGGGAGAAAGGAGAAGAGAGAATGACCCGGGTGGATGGGGTCTTTGATTATAAGGAAGGGGTTTAAGATTTTATCTGTTTGGATGCCAAATGATCCCACCCTCCGAAAGCTCAATGACAATTGCTGCATATTTGACACTGGGCAGTCTCCATAGCATTAAACCTGTCCTAAATGTGCAGGCAAGCCAGAGGCGGTGTCCTGGGTTTAATTACCCACTCCCAGCAACACTGTCCCATTAATGAGTTGTGGCCTGAGCTCCTACTTCCTTCAGCAACTGCAGACAATGTGTGCTCCGTACATCCTGTCTCAGGCTGACTCAGTCAGACCCCACCACTAATCAGATCCACCTGCTCACCTCCAGCTGCCTGCAACAACTCTGCTCCCTCAAACCCAGGGGGGAAGGTACCTCTCAATTCCTCTCCCAACCCGGAAAGACCCAGCGGAAATTATTGCACCTCCCCCACAGTGGTCTGAGCAACGGCCTGAGACAGCAGACCTGAGGGGAAGAGAGGGGTGAGGGGCCTGTTCTGCCTCCAGACCTTCTAATACTTTGAGTTATCAACTCAGAAATCAGCAGTCTGGTGCTGAATTCTGGTCACCTCATGACAGAAAGGATGTGGAGGCCTTGGAGAGGGTGCAGATGAGGTTTATCAGGATGCTGAAAAACACGATGATGCTGGAGGAACTCAGCAGGTCAGGCAGCATCTGTGGAGAAAAGCAGGCGGTCAATGTTTCGGGTCAAGACCTTTCTTCAGGACTGAAGATAGGAAAAGTGGAAGCCCAATATATAGGAGGGAAAAGCAGAGCAGTGATAGGTGGACTAAAGAGGGGAGGCGGGGTGGGCACAAGATGGTGATAGGTAGATGGAGGTAAGAGATAGCGATAGGCAGGTGCGGGGAGGAGTGGAGAGCAGATCCACCAGGGGATGGGTTGAAGGTAAGGAGAGAAAGGAAAAAAAAGGTAGAAAAAAGAGATAGGCTAGGAAAGGGAAGAGAGGAAGCATGGTCGGGGGGGGAGGTGGTTGTGGGGAAGGGGGTGGGGTTTACTTAAAGTAGAAGAATTCAATGTTCATGCCGTTAGGCTGTAAAGTTCCAAGATGGAAAATGAGGTGCTGTTCCTCCAGTTTGCGTTGGAATTCTCCTGGCAGTGGAGGAGGCCAAGGACTGACATATCAGTGATAGTGTGGGAGTTGAAGTGACTGGCAACGGGGAGATACAGATTGCGGTTATGGATAGAGCGCAGGTGTTCTGTGAAGCGGTCAGCTAGTCTGAGTTTGGTCTCACCATTTTAAAGGAGATCACACTTGACCGCCTTCTTTTCTCTATGGATGCTGCCTGGCCTGCTGAGTTCCTCCAGCATCATTGTGTTTTTCTTCTAGATTCCAGCATCTGCAGTCCTTTGTTTCTCCAGTATTACCAGGATACTGCCTGCATTGGAGGGCAGGTGCTATAAGGAGAGGTTAGACAAACAAGGGTTGTTTCCTCTGGAGCATCAGAGGTTGAGGGGAGATCTGATAGAAGTTTATAAGATTATTAGAGGCATCGATAGAGTAAACAGCTGGTATCCGTTTCCCAGGGTAGAAATGTCTAATACTAGAGGGCCCGTGAATAAGTTGACTGATTCATAAGTGTCTTTCCTCAGTCATGTCCAAAACCTTTGCTGATCAGAATCCCTGCCCTGTGGGGATGATTCACTCTTTGGTGGGCTCTGGATCTCCTTCGCAAGCAGTGCATCGGGGTCGGGGATGACTTGCTTACAGTCCAGTTCCCTGGGTTCTGAGCTGACTGATGAGACATCAAGATATTTATTTATTAGTCACATGCACATCGAAACACACAATGAAATGCTTCTTTTTGTGTTACTGAGAATGTGCTGGGGGCAGCCCGCAAGTGTCACCACTCTTCCGGCGCCAACATAGCTTGCCCATAGCTCCTAACTTGTATGTCTTTAGAATGTGGGAGGAAACCAGAGTGCCTGGAGGAAACTCACGCAGACACACGGAGAGAACGTACAAACTCCTTACGGACTGTGGCAGGAATTGAACCCGGGTCGCTACACTATGTGAGCACTGCAGACACTTCCACGGATGGGGCAGGAGGTGGTCTGTGATGGTCTGTTTCCACACCTTGTGGATCTGGAAATGATTCCACAAGGATGTGTCAGCATTTCTTTTTGCCCTACTCCAGTTTGCATTACAGTCTGTGAACCATTCTGTTGTTTTGTGCTGATCGCTGTATTTATTGTTGTATTTATTATTACCATATATACTGTATATTCTGTGAGCTTCACATGAGCAAGGAGTTTCATGGCACCCTGGTGTATATGACAATAAGCTAACTCAAATCAGCAACATGAGGTATCTTTATTCTTGTACCACAACAATTTGTGTTCACATCACCCGAAGAGCCTTCAGGAACTGATTCCATATTAAGCCACACAAGGAGATATTAGTGCAGAGGCCAAGAGTTTTTGTCAGAGAGGTACATTCATGGGAACGTCATATTGGAGGAGAAGTAGAGAGACGAGAGGTCTGGGGATGGAATTCCGGAGCTTAGAGCCCAGGCAGCTGAAAGGAATGGCCATCAGGGATGGATTTGCTCCAGAGGTTAGACTTGGACGAGTACTGAAATCCAGGAGAGTAGTGGTGCTGGAGGAAATTACCAAGTTCCCGTAGAGGGCTGAGGCCAGCCAGATACTGGAACACAAGGCTGGGAATTTTTACAACTTTCTCTTCCCTCACTTTATCTTTGAGCTGTTTTATCTCCCACTAATGATCTGGAAATAAGTGCTTAGATCAACCAATTTAGGCCATCCTCAAGAAATAACTACAGCTGCAATTTGAAAAGTAACCTCACTTATCAGCAAAGTTTACAAAGCTATGGCTGGTTAGTCGAATCAGAATATAGCTTTTTGATATCCACAAAACTTTAGCTGCAGTGTTGTGCAGACTGAATTATTGCCAGCATGCTTAGCTAGCTCTTTGTAACGGTCTTAATAATTAACAGGTGACAAGATGACATCAGCGTTTAAACTCAAAGTAAGATGTTTTGCAAAAGTGTGCCGTCACTAGTTCCATAACAGACTTCTGCTGTCATGGTAACAATGGAAGTCAAAATGGTCTTTTATTCTCTCAACTTTATATCACTTAGGGAGGGAGAGAGCAAGCTGCACACGTCAGGACCACCGTACAAAGTATCAGATTACTCTCCACTAAACTGTGCTGGTGAATCCAAGGCTCGGAGAATCTTTGACTTGGTGTGTTTTGCACTGTAGACATAGCCCCAGGCTGTAATAGACCACGGTCTCGGAGATGGAATTGAGAGCACTTGCACCACCCCACCCCTCTGACAAGCTCTCCGAGGGGAAGAGTTAATTGTTGAAAACATGTAGTAATGGACATAATCTCCATACCAACAATGACAACACAGTGTGAATGTACTTAAGCAAGTCAAAACAACAAGTATAAGTGAAATTTTACAAGTTGTGTTTCTCAGTTCTGTGTGGGTATCAGGGGACATGGTGTAAGCTGCAAACCGAGCGACAGGGCCTGGTAGACCTGAAACCCTACACCTCAAGGCCTCAAGAGCAACCCCAAGCACCTTGCAGCCAATGAAACACTTATAGAATCAGAATCAGATTTATTATCACTGACTTATGTGTCATGAAATTTGTTGTCTTGTGGCAGCAGTACAGCGCAAAGGCATAAAATTACAATAAATTACAAAAATAAATAAATAATGCAAAGGAAAGGAGTCATGAGAAGGCGCAAAGGAGGAAATGTGGAAGCCAATTTGTGCACAGCAAGCTCTAAGTGAAAGTCGAGTTTATCATCATATGCACAAGTACCTGTGTGCAGAGTTGCAATGAAAAACATATACAGCAGCATTACAGGCACACAGCATCATCCCATACACAGCAAAGTGACAACAACCCACTGATTTTGGTTGAGAGGTGAATATTAGGCCCGGAACAAAGGTGGAGAAGACCCTTGTTCTTTTTTGTATAAATGATCTGTGGGGGTCACCTCTACGCACTGGTGGTTCAGTTTCATATCTCAGTGAAAGACATCTCCTCTGGCAGGGTGGCACTGCCTCAGCTCTACACTGTGTCAGCCTAGGCTTTTGAACCCATGACTTGCTGACTCAAGGGGGCAGGTAGCTGACTCGAGGGGCAGCTAGCTGCCCCCTGAGCCCTGGTTATAGTTGGAGAGGTAGTGTAGAGTGTAAAGTTATGGTCAACCAATTGTTGGTTACCAAGTCCCCTCACAGAGAAGATGATTCACTGGGGCTGGATTTTGGCTTGGTGAGTTGGTAACACACTGATATTGAGTATGACTTAAACCAGGCTTTTCTAAATTAAACGCCTATTCTCCATTCAACAAGAAGGAACAACACTGTGGCGCAGATAGTAATCCTGCTGTCTCACAGCTCCAGAGACCCAAGTTCCCCCTTCAAGTGCTGTCTGTGTGGAGGTTGGATTTTCTCCCTGTGACCATGTGGGTTTCCTCAGGGTGCTCCGGTTCCCTCCCACATCCCAAAGATATGTGGGTTGGGAGGTAAATTGGCCGCTGTAATTTACTCCGGGTGTGTAGGTTAGTGGTGGAATCTGGTGAGAGCTGATGGGAATGTGGGGAGAATAAAGTCGGATTACTGTAACTGGATGCTTGGTTGTCAGTCTGAACTCGGTGAGACAAAAAGCCTGTTTCCTTGCTATGACTCGGAGTCAGTGGCACAGCTTATGTCTCTCGGAGAGCTCAGTATAAATAAGAACAGAGAGGGCGTAACTCCTGTTGCCTACTTTGCTTCTCCCAGTTTGCACTGCTGACCAAGGGCACAACCTATCCCTGTGTCTGTCAGCTCACTAGCGAGTACCATGTGTGTCCTATCATTGACGTACAAGGCACTCTGCAAAAACTTGGACAATCCGACCGGAGTATTGTGATGTGGCCGGCGTTGGGGAACTCCCTCGGATTAACATATCGATGGGGCTTTAGTCAGCTGCCTTCGGCAACCTGGTCTGGGGAGTGTGTGGGAGGTTGGGGGCTGTGTGTAGGATTAGTGAGATGGCTGGTGGAAATCAATTTGTTCTGGTAGTCATTCTTGAGAGGATTCTTTTAGGTGCTAATAAATTCCCAATCTTATGTCTGTCAGGTGGAAAATTGGGTTTTACTTTGAATGTTATTTTATTCACCCCTGAACGCACCAGTGAATAAATTCACTGCCCTTTCCACTCTGAAGAAAACACAGACAGATCACTCACAACCTACACCGTATCCTTTGGCCTCTGGGCTAGGGAGGAAATGAGTGGGGCCTTATTGCAGACTTCCACCCAGTAATCTCTGTCGAGATCATTCTGCTCCTGCGTTCTGGTCTCCTGCATCGTCCCACATACATCGACCCACCAGAGGCAGCACCAGCCCTAGCTCCAGAATCCCTCCCTGTTCCTCTTGGCATCATTATTGTACCTACATCACTTTATAAACACTGTTATATCAGAGTGCAATTCCTGTTTCCACAGATAATAACTCAGCTCCCAGGCTTGCACAGTGTAGGGGAGGGGACTGTGGTAAACTTCGGAGCGGAGTCCAACCCCGGAGCGAACTGACCCATACAGCATTCCGTACCCGTTGGATTTGGAGGAACACAGGGGTCTTGGTGGATCATCCTGCTAGAGGAGGTCACAGAGATCAGAGCGTCAGCGCCAGCAACCCGGGTTCAAATCCGGCCGCTGTCTCTAAGGAGTTTGTACATTCTCCCCGTGTCTGCATGGGTTTCCTCTGGGTGCTCCAGTTTCCTCCCACCTTCCAAAGACGTACGGGTTAGGAAGTTGTGGGCATGGCTGGCTGCGCCCAGAACACTCTACACAAAAAGATGTATTTCACTGTGTGTTTTGATGTACATGTGACTAATAAAGATATCTCATCTCATCTCTCATCTCATTATTACAATATTTAAAAGACATTTGGACAGGTACATGGATAGGGAAGGTTTAGAGGGATATGGGCCAAACACAGACAAATGGGACTAGCTCAGGTAGGCACTGGTCGGCATGGACAAGTTAAGCCATAGGGCCTGTTTCTGTGCTGTATTACTCTATGGATACAGGGAGCAGAGTACAGCAGTGAATGTTGTTTGGTGCAGTCACTGCAAAGGATCTGTGGGGAAAGATCACATCTCAGGTCAAAAAACAAACTGCTGGAGCAATTCAGCGGGTCAGGCAGCATCTGTGGAGGCAAAGGATAGTCGAAGTTTCGGGTCGAGACCCTGCATCATGACACGATAAGTCGACCATCTCTTTGCCTCCACAGATGCTGCCTGACCCGCTGAGTTCCTCCAACAGTTTGTTTTTTGTTCCACAATTATTCTCAACACTGGTGCCCCACAAGGCTGCGTCCTCAGTCCTCTACTCTACTCCCTATACACTCACGACTGTGTGGCCAGATTCTGCTCTAATTCCATCTACAAGTTTGCAGATGATACTACCGTTGTAGGCCGTATCTCAAACAGCAATGAGTCGGAGTACAGGAAGGAGATAGAGAGCTTAGTGGAATGGTGTCATGACAACAACCTTTCCCTCAATGTCAACAAAACTAAAGAGCTGGTCATTGACTTCAGGAAAGGAGGTGGTGTACATGCACCTGTCTACATCAATGATGCTGAGGTCGAGAGGGTTGACAGCTTCAAGTTCCTGGGAGTGAACATCACCAACAGCCTGTCCTGGTCAAATCACATAGATGCCACGTCCAAGAAAGCTCACCAGCGCCTCTACTTCCTCAGGAGGCTTAAGAAATTTGGTTTGTCCCCTTTGACTCTCACCAACTTTTACCGATGCACCATAGAAAGCATCCTATCAGGATGTATCACGGCTTGGTACAGCAACTGCTCTGTCCAAGACCGCAAGAAGCTGCAGAGAGTTGTGGACACAGCCCAGCACATCATGGACACCAGCCTCCCCTCCTTGGACTCTGTCTTTATCTCTCGTTGTCTTGGTGTAGCAGCCAGCATAATCAAAAACCCCACCCACCTGGGACATTCTCTCTTCTCTCCTCTTCCATCGGGAAGGAGATACAGGAGCCTGAGGGCACGTACCACCAGACTTAAGGACAGCTTCTACCCCACTGTGATAAGACTATTGAATGGTTTTCTTATACAATGAGATGGACTATGACCTCACGATCTACCTTGTTGTGACCTTGCACCTTATTGCACTGCACTTTCTCTGTAGCTGTGACACTTTACTCTGTACTGTTATTGCTTTTACCTGTACTACATCAATGCACTCTGTACTAACTCAAAGTAACTGCACTGTGTAATGAATTGACCTGTACGATCAGTTTGTAAGACAAGCTTTTCACTGTACCTCGGTACAAGTGACAATAATAAACCAATACCAATACCAATACCATCTGCAGTCTCTTGTGTCTCCAGTCTAGAGATTTGCTGTCACTAGGCACTGAGGAGCTGGCTTCTGTGTAAAAGACTCTCAAACACTTCATGGGTGCATTGTTTAAGAAGGAAACATGAGTGGTGATGATGCATTGTGAGAAAATGTATTGGACTGATCGTACATTTAATGTAGAGAAAGACATGTACCAGCTGTATTTACTGTATACATTATGAATAAAGTATATTTTTGCAATACAGAAAAAAGTTTAGCTGAGGAAACCCAGTGGAGAGGGCCATCTCTGATATTGGACCCAGGTTGGGAAAGGATTGTTGGAATACGGGACAGATTCCCTCTGATATTGTGGGAAGATCCTAGTGAGCAGAATCAGATTCCTGGCTGTGCATCTGTGCAGTCTGAAAGTCAATTTTCTGTCATTCACTAACTGGGGATGACCCAGATTTCCAGATCTAAGTAAGTCAGGGCAAGCAGACACCAAAAATCCAGCTGGCTCAAACTCACTCACATTAGCAGCTGACGGTAATGGCAATAATAACAACAATAATAACAAGCAGACACACAGAGGGTATTTCCACCGGAGGAGGGATGACACAACTGGCCATTAATATAAGAAAGCCACCAAAAATTCCCAAAGGGAATTCAGGAGATGTCTCTGCCCACGGAGAATGGGGAGAATAGGGAACTTGCTCCCACAGGGAGAGGTAGAGACGAACCGCAGAGATGGGTTTAAGGGAACTTGATTAGAGACACAAGGGGGAGAGGACCAGAAGAAGATGGGTAATGGGGAAAGTGGAGAGGGGTGAGGAGGCTAGTGTGGGGCAAAAACACTGGCTAGGAGCTGAATAGTCTGATTGTATGCTGTTGACTGAATGTACTTCACTGTAGTCACTGAGAGAGTGAAATGTTTTTTAGCACTACTGGTGTGGAAGCTTTGTCAAAGGATATAAACCCACTATGTTATGCCAAAGCAAAACACAAAATCTGAGGTAAGGTCATCAATCTGAAAGTTTAACTCTGTCTGTCTCTCTCCCCAGATGCTACCTGACCTGCTGGGTGTTTCGAGCAGTTTCTGTCTTTCATTCAGATTTCCAAAGCAAAAATTTGTTGGAATGCAGGTTAAAAAAGTAGCAACAAGTAGAGAGGTGTGAGAACATTGGCCAGGACCTGGCAGTTCAAAGGGGCTTCTGGCATTTAGTTATTTAAGTGGAAACAAGTCCAGGACTGTGTGTCACAACACAGAGGTCCTTCCCAGTATGTGAATGACATTAACTTCCACATCATCTCCCAATGTATAAGATGGACAGTGTGTTATCTGACTTCACACAAGGATCTTTGCACCATATCAGAGGGTGTCTGTCCACTATTCCCAGCAATCCTTTCCCAGCGTGGAGCCAATATCGGAAATGACCCTCCCTACTGGTTTCCTCAGCTCAATATTTCTCTCACCCATAACGTTCCATTTTCTCACCACCCCTCTGCTCTCTGAGCTACATGGGCTCCTAGTTCAGTCATGCCTTGTTTTTGAATTCCCCATGGTCTCACTCCAAGTCCCTGTGACCTCTTCCAGGCCTATCACCGTCACTTCTCTCTCCTCCTAGTCACCTGCCCTGATAACTCCCAATGTTCCTCCGTGCAAAGTTTAATCCACTAACACTCTTGTGAATTGTTTTGATTTCACCAAATAACATTACTACCACTCCTGAGCCAGGTTAAAGTGGCCATTCACAGGTCCAGGCAGTGGACCAGCAAGGGGACTGTTCAAAGGTGACTGCCTGCCCCGCTCTTGAGGATAAGTTAGTGCCTCGGTGTCCTTGGAGAGGGAGCACGCAGTGTCCACTGGCTCTCTACAGACCTTCCGAAATTGGTGGGTACCACCGGGGCTGGAGTGATTCCTGACAAGGATGATAATGTTTTAATTTAAAAATGATGTAAATATCGTAAATAAAGCTTTTATATAAAAAAATCCAAGATGCTATTGCCAGTAAATCAAGGCAAAACAATGGAAGCAGGAAGAGGTGCAGTACCCCATTTGAGCCTGTCTTTTTTTTTCAAAAATAAACTTTATTCATAATAGAAAATATATACAAAAGAATAAACACCATGAAAAATGTTCTACATTCATGGTTAATGCATTCAGTAGTGTTAACACTTTTTTAAAAAAAATCCATTGCACCATTGCCATTTATGTGTACCTCTCGGGCAATACTCCCTTTTGTTGTTCGATTGGCTTCCCCACCCGACTCAGCCTCTCCATGTGCAGTAGCGGAAGGAGCCGAGACTGTGGTCCTTCCCCACAGAGTCTTAGCATTGGCTTCACTGAGCTTCGGTTCATCCCTCAGCACATACTCCGGCAGTCTGGAATGTGCCAGTCAACAGCATTCCTTATGGACATCTTGCTGTGCTGGAAGACCAACAAGTTTCGGGCAGACCAAAGGGTGTCTTCCACTGAGTTGATGACCTTCCAGCAGCACTTGATGTGAGCCTGTATTACCATCACCTCAAATACAGGTTCCCGCCAGTGTCTTGGGGCCCAGCGACATTATCCCTCATTCATACCAATCTACCTTCCGTTCAATGACCTCTCCCACCTTGTTAACTGCCTCACAATGGACAGAAGAGGTCAACTGAATGTTTCCTGTCAAGCTCCTCCATTGTATGCAGTCAAACAGAACTTGCTTTCATCTCTAACCAATATAGCTAAAGCAAAGAAAGCACATTGTAAAGAGTTTCATGGTAAAGAGCTTTCAAGCTCATTCTGTTGACCCAACTTCAATTGATTGACTTGGAATTATCCTACTTCCTGAGAGATAAAGATCGTTCCCAAGCACTAGACTGTGGCAACTGCTTTATTAATTAAGCAGCCCCCTGGCATAGAACTGCAAACAGCTTCCCAATCCTTAAACTCTTATCTGACACTTTCTTATCTATCTCTCCTTATCTTCCTTATCTATCTCATAAGAGTTTAATTCTAGTTTACTAACCCCAAAAAGTCTGGGAGGTAATATGTGTGTTCATTCACCTTCCCAGAATCCCAGACAGATCTCAATCTGCCAGTAATTTAAGGATTTAGGCATTTGTTTGGGGAGAAATATCTCTTTTAATTAGCTGCTGGATAACAATACGACAATGATGTGAATTGGGAAGTGAGCAGGTGGGCTGGGGTGGGTCAGCTGTGAGCTAACTGGCTCACCACAGAATGCACATCCAGATAAAATATGGGGTGACTCACAGCTCCAGAGACCCAGATTCAATCCTAGTCACTGGGTGGTCTGGTTTCCTCCCATACCCCAAAAACGTGTGGGTTGGTAGGTTAGTTGGCCGCTGTATATTGCCCCTAGTGTGTGGGTGAGTGATGGAATCTGGAGGGAATTGATGGGAATGTGGGGAGAATAAAATGGGATTAGTGTAGAATTAGTAGAAATGGGTAATTATTGGTCAGTGCAGACTCAGTGGGCTGAAGGGCCTGTTTCTGTGCTGTATCCCTCTGTTACTCTGTGACTCTGTGACTCTTGAAAAGCCAAAACAGTGCTGATGCTGGAAATCTAAAGCAGAAACTACTGTGAACGGGACTACTAGCTGAGAATCTTGGAAGCATCCAGTGTTTCATCAGGCCATTCAGCCTCCTACTAACCCATTTGACCTGCTCTCACCCTATCTCCATCATGTTTGTCCCAGCCAACCCTCCCACCACCTTCTCTGCCACCTTTAATTGTTTCTTTATCTCTCTTCCTCACTCTCTCTCAGTTCGGACAAAGAGTCACCAACCTGAAACGTTAACCCTGTTTCTCTCTCCACAAATGCTAACTGACCTAACTGAGTGTTTCCAACATTTTGTGTTTTATTTTGGATTTCCAACATCTGCAGTTTTTTTTTGATCTCAGTCAGCTCATCCTGCCTAACACCATTTCAAAAGAGTTTTCCTTTCTGCTACACTTCTCTGCTCCTCCCCACAGCCCCATAGAACATCTCCTTTCAATAACATACCAGATTCCCTTTTGGATAAATATTTGCATTGTTTTATTTAAGCTTTCCTGACTAGTGCCCAACAATGACTCAAAGGCCGATTTTCATTTCTACAGCACCCTTCACCACCTCTAAGTGTGCCAGAGCCTCACAACCTGGGAGATAGTGGTCACTGTAGCATCATTGAAGGACCTGGTATGATGTATACCTCACCTCACACTACGGGTCCTGATGAGGATTGCATTGATCTATGGTGTTGGATCCTCAAGGACCTAGAGGGGAAGTTAACCATGGTGTCCAAGGCACACCTAGTTTGTTCAGGACTGAGTCTTGCTGACAAGGTCAATATTGCCCATCCTCAACAGGGTTGCCTGCTAGACCACTTCAGAGTCAAGCACATTGGAGGGTCTGCAGTCACATTTCAGCCAAGACCAGGTAAGATGGCAGATTTCTTCCCCTTCATTGGTGAACCAGGTGTGTTTTTACGGTCAGCATTTTAGTGCCAAATTATTACAGCTGCTGTGGTGGGATTGAACCTGTGTCTTCAGGCAGACAGTCCAAACCTCTGGATGACTAGGCTGGTAACTTAACCCCTGCATCACCACTGTAGCTCTCATCGCCCCTGTGCGTTTCCATAGACGGGAGGCTTTCAGTGCAGGGGTTCGTGGTGGGGGAGAGGACAGCATGGAGGAAAGGCAGGAAGCCCAGGAGATACCCAGGGGCTCACCACAACCCCTACACCAGATGCCAACGGCCCCATATCATGCTTGCAAGACCAGCTTGGCATCCTCAGACCTGTAGGCCTGGATGTTTGCTCCTGACACGCCAGTAGTAAACATCAAAAGGGATTTAAAAGTAACTCCAGTTCTTTTCTTTCTCGATGACAACAGAAAGCAAACATCCTACCATCCTCGACAGGACAACAGAGAGTCACAGCAGCAAATAACCAATGCTGAAAGAAGGCGTGCAATCTCACAGTATCTTCAACAACCTAAAGTGCTCGATACACAGGAAAGCACTTGGTGTGGTCACTGTTGTCATATAGAAACTGCAGCAGTAGGTATGCACACAGCAAGATCCCACAAACACACAGTGATGTTGGATCATCTGATTTTAGTAATATCGATTGAGGAATGCGCATTGACCCCTGTGTACCGGGGCTCTCTTTCTCTCTCTCTCACACACACACACACACACACACACACACACACACACACACACACACACACACACACACACACACACACACACACATTCTTCCACTCTCTCTCCTTTTCTTTCTCTATCACCAATCCCTGGACCTATTCTCTCTCTCTCTTTCTCTCTCTCTCTCTCTCTCTCTCTCTCTCTCTCCCTCTCTCTCACATTCTTGTCCTGCCTCTCTCAATCTCATTTTCACTCCCTATCACTCTCTCTCACACACATACACGTTCTGGTACCTTTTATTCCCTCTCTTCCCCTTCTCCTTTTCTCACATTCTCACTTTCAAACTTAATTCCTTTGTTTTTCTCTCTCTCACACACTTTTTCTTTCTCTTTGTCTCTCTCTTTTTCTCCTCCATTTCTCACTCTTTCTTTCTCATGTTCTCGTACTCCCTCTCTTTCTCAGAAAGGTTTAGAATTACTGTATTTTTGAATGAACACAAATTAAGGCCTGAGTTGGGTTCATTGGTTCAAGAATATTTTAATTTCAAGATCAAAGCTTTGCTCTGTTGGCTCGTCCTTTAACCATCAACATGTTCAGCCACTGTCTGGAAACAATTCCTTCCGGCTTGCAGATTTGTTTTAACACTGGCTGTCATCAAACACAGAATCCGGCAGTGAAAGGCAGTCATCCTTCTGGATAATAAGATCTTCACTGGAACAGTGTAGGGAAGGGGAATGGGCCAAGTGAATATCCTGTAGATAGACACACACACACACACACTCACACACACACACTCACACACACACACACTCACACACACACACCCACACACACTCACACACACCCACACCCACACACACCCACACACACACACACACACACCCACACACACTCACACACACCCACACACACTCACACACACCCACACCCACACACACACACACACTCACACACAGAGAGACACACACACACACCCCAACACAAACACACACCCACATGCACACACCGACACACCCACACTCACACATACACACACTCACACACACACACCCACACTCACACTGACACACACACACTCACACACAGAGACACATATGAACACACACATATGCACACACACAGACACACACATACGTGAAACACAAACACTCATACAAACGCACACACTCAAACACATACACACAAACACACACAGGGCAGGGAAAAAGAAGGGACCCAACAATTATCCTTTAGATAGACCCGCACACACAGACACACACATACGTGAAACACAAACACTCATACAAACGCACACACTCAAACACATACACACAAACACACACAGGACAGGGAAAAAGAAGGGACCCAACAATTATCCTTTAGATAGACCCGCACACACAGACACACAGAGACACAGACACACGCACACACATACACAGACACACACAAGGCAGGGAAGAAGAAGGGACCCAACAATTATCCTTTAGATAGACACGCACACACAAACAAGACACACACAGACATACACACACAGACACACACAAGGCAGGGAAGAAGTATGGGCCAAGTGATCATCCTTTAGATGTATGCACACATGCACACACGTGCACACACACATACACGTGTGTACACACACATGCACACACATAGGGTAGGGAGGAAGTGCGGGTCAAAAGAGCATCCGTTGGTCAGACACCCGCAGAGGGGAGGGAAGGACTGAATACACTGTGGGCACAAATTAGATGCAGAGGGAGTGAGATGTTCAAGTTTTGGATGCAGGTGGAGGGAGGATTGACACGGAGAGACATTCTCTCATTCAGAGGGGCGTGAGTCCAGGTATGGAGAGTGTCCCGTCACGCTCTGAACTTGTGTCTTGTCGATGGTGGACAGGCTAATGAGTGTCAGGATGTGAGTCACTCTCTGCAGGATTCCCAGCCTCTGACCTACTCTAGTAGCCCCAATATTTGTGTGGGGGGCATTGAGCCTCTGGTCAGTGGTGACTCCAATGGTGCTGCTCTCCTGAGGCAGGTAACACAGGAAGGACGGAGACACCACAGCGTGCAGATGCTGGAATCTGGAGCAACAGACAAACTGCTGGAGGAGCTCAGAGCATCAGGCAGCATCTGTGGAGTCAAAGGGATGGTCAACATTTCAGGTCAAGACCCTGCATCAGGACTGAGTGTAGAGGGAAGATAGTCAGAATAAGAGGGAGGGGGTGAGGATAGGCAGATGGAGCCAGGTTGGGGGAGAGGAAGGGGAAGTTCAGAGACAGGCTGGTGGGTGATGGGTGGAAACAGATGAGGAAGAATGACTGACAAAGCATTCCTTATTGAACTCTCAACTAACAGCAGTGACTCATACGATAATGTGTCAAAAGTCAACAGAACCAGTTATAATTAGTTGTAAAGGCAGAGTCACACTCTTTACTCATCATACATGTACCAGGCCATGACTATCTGCTACAAGGGAGAGTCTAACTACCTACCCTTGATGTTCAGTGACCTTACCAGCATGGAGCTATTCTCCCCTCCCCCTCCCACCGTTCCTCTCTCCACCATCAGTGTGACTGTATCTCTAAAACTGACTATACCACATTAGATGACTTTTGACAAATTGTTGTACCGGTCGCTACTAGTAGTTGAGAGTTTCTTCAGTAACCAGTGCTTTTTCTCCCTGGGTTAGTGAGCAGCAGCAGGAAAGAGCCTACAGTCACTAGAGCTACTACTGACCAGTTCACAACACCACCCACACCACATACCAGAGTTACAAGAGCAGGTCAGAGACTGGGTATCCTGTGGTAAGTGACTCACTTCCAAAGCATTTCCAAATCTACAAGCTGTTAGTCAGGATTGTGATGGAATACTCTTCATTTGTGGCTTGAGTGCGCTTAACACTCACGAATCTCAGTACTATCCAGGTCAAAGCAGCCTGCTTGACTGCACCACATCCACCACCCTAAATATCTATACTTCTTATCATCAGTGCACCATGGTTGAAAAATGCATTGCAGTTACTCATTTCGGCTGCAACCGTCCTGACTTGGAAGTATCCCCCTGTACCTTTATCATCACTGAGTTTCGTCAAAAGGGTTGTTGGGGTGGATGCCCTGGAACTCCCAAACATGCTCTAGGACCACCTTCACCAGAAGGACTACACTGGTTCAAGGAGGCAGCCCACCTTTACAAGTGCAATTAGCAACAGGCATTAAACGATGGTCCTGCCCGCAATTTCCAAATCTAATAACTAAATAAAAATGCCTTTCTAAATGATAGAAGGAGTGGGGAAAACTCTAGGTCCATGCTTGTCAATCATTAAAGTGCCACAGACAGATATACAACAGGTAGTCAAAGAGATGAATGGAAATCTGGCTTTTATATCCAGAATGTGGAAACTCAGGGGGTGGAAGTTGTAACGCAGCAATGCAAGGTTCTGGTTAGACCACACCTGGAGGACTGGAAGTGTGTCGGCCTTCACACCTGAGAGATATTACTTTGGCCTTGGAGAGAGCATGGTGTTGACTTACCAGAACATCACCTGGTCTCAAGGTTAAATTACAAGGAGATAATGCACAAGTATGGGTCTGGGATGTCTTGTTACCATGGTAAGTACCATGAGAACAAGAGTGAGAGCAAGACCGAGAGTGGGAAGCAGTTTGAAAAGGTAGGCCCATTGTTGTTCTTGTGGTGAGTTGATAGGCCTGTTGATTAGCTAATTGGATAATTAGGCAGCAGCTGCCAATAAAAGGAAGTAAGGGTCAAGCAGAGCGGCCATTGTGTGAGTGGACAGTGTTAGAGTGGGGAGCTGAGGCTTTGGCTAAAGAGGCTTCGGTGTGAAGATGGGGAGTAGGTGAGCAGATGCTTCTCATAGGTTACCTTTCTTCCTCTGTTATTTGTAATTTTCTTTGTATAGAACAGTAGGAGTGGCAGTCAGGGCAGAAGTATGCTCCTCCTGTAGGAGGTGGGAAATCAGGGAGACCTCCAGTGTCCCTGATGACTTCACCTGCAGGATGTGTGTCCAGCTGCTGCTCCTTACAGACCGCGTTAGGGAGCTGGAACTGCAGCTGGATGAACTCTGGCACGAATATTCGGAAACCCGAGGAGATGATAGATAGGAGTTACCAGGAGGGAGTTATATCTAGGGTGTGGGATGTAGGTAGTTGCGTGACCGTTAGGGGAGTGAAAAGGAATAGGCAGTCAGTACAGGATACCTCAGTGGCTGCTTCCCTCGATAACAAGTATATCGTTTTGGATGTTGTTGGGGTGGAAGGGGGGGAATGAATCACCAGTGGAGAGGCACAGCAGCCAGGTCTCTGGCGTGGAGTCTGGCTCTGTGGCTCAGAAGGGAAGGCGGGGGGGTGGGGGTGGGAAGAGTAGTGCGATAGTGACAGATAGTGACAGGGGATTCATTAGTTAGGGGGACAGACAGGAGATTCTGTGGAGAAAAAGACTCCCGGATGGCATATTGCCTTCCAGGTGCCAGGGTCAGGGATGTCTCGGATCAAGTGCACAGCATTCATAAGGGAAAAGGTGAGGAGGCAGAAGTTGTGATGCACGTTGGCACCAACGACATACGTAAGATAAGGGATGAGGTCCTGAAGAGCAAATATTGAGAATTAGGAAGTAAAACTAAAAAGCAGGATCTCAAGGGTGGTAACCTCTGGATTGCTGCCTGTTCTACACACCAGAGAGGGAAAGAATAGGAAGATACAGCAGACTAATGAGTGGCTGAGGAGTCATGAAGGAGGCAGAGGTTCAGATTTGTGGATCATTGGGATCTCTTCTGGGGTAGGTATGACCTGTACAAAAGGGACGGGTTACACCTGAACCAGAGAGGGACCAATGTCCTTGTGAGCAGGTTTACTAGAGCTCTTGGGGAGGGTTTAAACTGGGTTGGCAGGGGGATGGGAACCAGAGTGTTACATTAGAAGATGGATCAGCTGGTGTAGAAGTAGATGCGATGTGTACAGAGAAGGTGAGGAAGGATAGGCAGGGGACGAGGCACAAATGCAATTAGTTAGATGGGCTGAACTGTGTTTACCTTAATGTGAGAAATGTTAAGAATAAGGGTGATGAACTTAGAGCATGGATTAGTATATGGAATTATGATGTTTTGGCCATTACAGAGACTTGGCTGTTGCAAGGGCAGGAGTGGCTGCTTGAGGTTCCGGGGTTTAGATGTTTCCAAAGGGATAGGGAAGGGGGTAGAAGGGGTGGGGGTGTGGCATTGCTAATCAGGGATGGTATCACAGCTGTAGGAAGGGAGGACATCACAGAAGGATTGTCTATTGAGCCAGTGTGGATGGAAGTCAGAAACAGGAAGGGAGCGACCACTCTATTGGGAGTATTCTATAGGCCACCAAATAGCCATTGGGATACTGAGGAGCAGATAAGTAGACAGGTTTTGGAAAGGTGCAAAAATAATAGGGTTGTTGTCATGGGTGACTTTATCTTCCCTAATGTTGTTGGCACCTCCTTAGTGCAGAAGGTTTAGATGGGGCAGAATTTGTTAGGTGTGTACAGGAAGGATTCCTGACACAGTATGTAGACAGGCCGACTAGAGGAGAGGCCATGCTGGATCTGGTATTAGGCAATGAACCTGGTCAGGTGAAAGACTTCTCGATGGGCGAGCATTTCAGGGATAGAGACAACAACTCCCTGACCTTTAGCATAGCCATGGACAAAGATAGGAGCAGACATTATGGGGAAGTATTTAATTGAGGGAGGGCGAATTACAATGGTATTAGGCAAGAACTTGGGAGTGTAAACTAGGAACAGATGTTCTCTGGTAAATGCACCACAGAAATGTGGAGGTTGTTTAGGGACCACTTGCATGGGGTTCTAGATAGGTTTGTCCTGCTGAGACAAGGAAAGGATAGTAGGGTGAAGGAACCATGCTTAACAAGAGAAGTGGAAGGTTTAGTCAAGAGGAAAAAGGAAGCATATTTTAGGAAGAAAAAATCAGACAGGTCTCTTGAGAGATACAAGGTAGCCAGGAAGGAGCTTAAGAAGGGACTTAGGAGAGCTAGAAGGGGACATAAGAAGGCTCTGGCAAGTAGGGTTAAGGAAAACCCTAAGGCATTCTACACATATGTGAGGAACAAGAAGATGACTAGGGTGAGGGTAGGACCGCTCAGGGATTAGGGGGGAAATTTGTTTCTGGAGGCGAAGGAAGTAGGGCAGGTCATAAATGATTACTTTGCTTCAGTTTTCACCAGGGAGAGGGACTTAGACAAATGTGAGGTCAGTGTAGAACAAGTATGTCAAGATTAAGGAAGAAGCAGGGTTGGAGCTACTAAAAATAATTAGGATAGATAAGTCCCCGGGGTCGGACAGGATATACCCCACGTTACTATGGGAAGCAAGGGAAGAGATTGCTGGAGAGTTAACGATCATCTTTGAGTCCCCCCGAGCCACAGGAGTGGTACCGGAGGATTGGAGGATGGCAAACATTGTTCCATAGTTCAAGAAAGGTAAAAGGGATAATCCTGGGAATTATAGACCAGTGTGTCATACATCAGTGGTGGGCAAACTATTGGAGAGGATTCTTAGGGAAAGGATTTATGAGCATTTGGAGAAGCATAGTCTTATTAGGGATAGTCAACATGGCTTTGTGAGGAGCAGGTCATGCCTCACAAGCCTAATAGAGTTTTTTGAGGAAGTGACAAGACAAATTGATGAAGGTAGTGTGGTGGATGTGGTATGTATGGATTTTAGCAAGGCGTTTGACAAGGTTTCCCATGGTAGGCTCATTTAGAAAGTCATGAGGTATGGGATCCATGAAAAATTGGCTGTGTGGATTCGAAATTGGCTTGCCCACAGAAGGCAGCAGGTGGTTGTAGAAGGGGAGTATTTGACCTGGAGGTCAGTGACTAGTGGTGTTCTGCAGGGATCTATTCTGAGACCCTTGCTCTTTGTGAGTTTTATAAATGATTTGGATGAGGAAGTGGAATGATGGGTTGGTAAGTTTGCAGATAACATGAAGGTTGGTGGTGTAGTAGATAGTGAAGAAGGTTATTGTAGGTTGCAATGGGATTTAGACAGGATGCAGAGCTGGACAGAGAAGTGGCAGATGGAGTTCAATCCAGAGAAATGTGAAGTGATACACTTTGGAAGAAAGAAATTGAAGGCAGAGTACATGGTTAATGGCGGGATTCTTAGCACTGTGGAGGAACAGAGGGATCTTGCGGTCCAAGTACATAGATCTCTCAAAGTTGCCACACAAGTGGATTGGGCGTTTAAGAAAGCATATGGTGTCCTAGCCTTCATTAACCAGGGGATTGAATTCAAGAGCCAAGAGGTAAAGTTGCAGCTCTATAAGACTCTGGTTAGACCACACTTGGAATATTGCGTTCAGTTCTGGTCACCACATTATAGGAAGGATGTGGAAGCTTTGGAGAGAGTTAGGGTTTTTCTCTCTGGAGCAACGAAGGATGAAAGGAGACTTGATAGAGGTCTATAAGATTGAGAGGCAGAGACAGAGTGGACACCCAGCATCTTTTCCCCAGGGTGGCAATGGCCGATACTAGAGGTCACCCGTTTAAGGTGCAGGGAGGAAAGTTCAGGGGAGATGTCAGAGGTAGGCTTTTTACACAGAGTGGTGGGTGCCTGGAATGCACTGCCAGGGGTGGTGGTAGGGGTTGATACGATAGGGTCATTTAAGCAGGCACATGGACAAAAGAAAAATAGGGGGTTATGGGAGGTGAAGTAGAGAGGGAGATAGATTGAATGGGGATAAGCTTCATATAAGTCAGTATGACATTGTGGGCCGAAGGGCCCATATTGTGCTGTACTGTTCTATGCTCTATGTTCTAAGTTTGGGCTGTATTCTCTGCAATTAGAAGGTCAGGGAATTATCTTATTTCCATGATTCTGAGGGTAACTAGAGGGAGAAGGTGTTCTCACCGTCAGGGAGCCTAGTGCAGGAGGAGGTGATCTGAAAATTGGATCTAGGCTTTAAGGAGAAACTTGCAATTCTTTAGTTTTTTTAAATCTGAGATTGATAGATTTTTTTTGTCAATTAAAGCAGTTAAGGGATATAGAAACAGTTGGGAAGATGGAGTTAGGTCATACATCAGCCATGATCTTATTGAATGGTGAAACAGGCCTGATGGGTTGAATGGCCTCCTTCTGTCCATTGTGTGCAATGTTCCAATGTCACCCAGTTGATTCCTTTGTGTATCAGACCTTGCTAAACGTTGATTAACTGCAAGCACCATTTGGGACCCAGTGTTCTCCTTCCTTGAGACAGAGGACAGTTATGTGTGAGCCTATCTTGTGGCATCCAGATGTGTTAGCTCTAACCCCTACCAAGCAGTGAGGTGGAACTCAGCATTGTGACAAATGAGATCTGCATACATTTCAGATGTGTTGGTTAAAGCTAAGGGACACTGGAGATTACCACGTTCCTTGTTTACTGTGGCAGCTGAGAGATGTTAGAACACATCTGCTCCCATCATTGATTCTAATGCACTTCCAGACTCATGGAAGATGCAGTGCTGCAGATGCAATATTTCACCTACAAGAATAAGATGCAAACTGAAAGTGTCTGAGATTTAGTAATGACTCATTGTGCAGTTTACAGACCACGCCTCCCTTTCGTAAGGACCTAAGCTACAGTGTGACTTGATAAACACACTGAGCTCCAGTAAAAGCCAGACCCTCTTCCTACTTTCGAGCATGAATACACAAACAAGTCATGAGTTGTAGTAATATGTATTGCTGATCAAGACCTCAGACCCAGCATAAAGCTCATGGTCTACCAGACAGCAGTAATTCCTGCCTTCCTCTACACTTCTGAGACCCCATGCACCTACAGCAGGCATTTCATTTTTTTTAAATTTTATTTACAGCGTGGTAACAAACCCTTCTGGCTCAACAAGTCCGCGCCGCCCATTTCAAACCCAAATTAACCTACCCATACATCTTTGGAATGTGGGAGGAAACCAGAGCACCCGGAGGAAACCCATGCAGACACGGGAGAACGTACAAACTCCTTACAGACAGCGATGGGAATCGAACCCCGATCGCTGGCGCTGTAATAGCGTCGCGCTAACCGCTACGTTACCGTGCTGCCCATCTACAATAAGCAAAAAAAAACAAACTGCTGGATGAAATTAGTGGGTCAATAAGCATCTGTGGAGGCAAAGGGATCGTTGATGCTTTGGGTTGGGACTCTGCACCACTCCTGATGAAGGATCTCAACCAGAAACATCAACCATTCCCCCACAGATGCTGCCTGACCCACTGAGTTCCTCTGGCAGTTTGTTCTTTGCTCCAGATCTCAGCATCTGCAGTCTCTTGTACCTCCATCTCATCTACAGTGCTGCCACCACAAAGTCCTCCAAATTCACTGCAAGGAGAAGAAAACAACAGTTCCCTCCCAAACCTTTCCTACTTACAATGAAAGTTCATCAGCAAGCATGAGTGCTCCTTCCTTCTCCAAGGCTGCTGCCTGGGATGCTGAATATTTCAAGTCAAGTTAAGTTTATTTTCATGTGCACAAGTACGGTGAGGTACAGGTACAATGAAAAACTTGCTGGCAGCAGCATCACAGACAACACACAGAATATAAATTATACATAAATTATACAAGACAGTGAAGAGAGAAAGAAAAAAAGACTGTGCAAAACAAGACCTTAGTGCAAAAAAAAGATTCAATCAGAGACAAGTCCATGGTAGTGCAAGAGGTGGTCTGTAGTGTTCCATTGCTGAAGTAGGGTTAGGAACCTGATGGTTGTAGGAAAGTAGCTGTTCCTGAACCTGGTGGTGGGGGGCTTCAGGCTTTTGTACCTCCTGCCTGATGGTAGCAGTGAGAAGAGGGCATGGCCGAGATTTCCAGCTTTTACTTCATCATAAAGCACTGCGGGACAACCTGCAATCACACAGAATGTATCCTGCAGTGAGTTGTGGACACAGCTCAGCACATCACGGAAACCAACCTCCCCTCCAAGGACTCTGACTACAATTCCTGATGCCTTGGTAAAGCAGCCAACATAATCAAAAACCCCTTTCATCCCAGACATTCTGTCTTCTCCCCCCTCCCATCAGGCAGAAGATACAAAAGTTTGAAAGCACGTCCTACCAGGGTCAAGGACAACTTCTATCCCTCTGTTATAAGACTATTGAACTGTCCCCTCGTACGCTAAGATGTACTCTTGACCTCACATTCTATCTCATTATGGCCTTGCACCTTACTGTCTGCCTGCACTGCACTTTCTCTGTAACTGTAACACTTCATTCTGCATTCTGTTATTGCTTTTCCCTTGTACTACCTTGATACAATGTTGTAATCTGTATGGATGGCATGCAAAACAAAGTTTTTCACTGTACCTTGGTACATGTGACAATAATAAACCAATTTACCAATTAGCCAATTTATCAATCGAAAAGCTTCTCCTGTTACTTGCAAACAAATGAACCAGGAGCAGGGATAGGCCACTCGGCCCTTCAAGCCTGATCTGACTGTAACCTCAACTCCACATTCCTGTCTACCCTCAGTAACCTTTCACCCCCTCGTTTATAAAGAAACTATTTCCCTCTGCCTTAAAAATATTCAGAGACTCTACCTCCACTGCCCTTTGAAGAGACACATGGCCCTCTGGTGAAGAAAAATTCACCTCATCTCTTTTTATCTGGGTGACCCCTTATTTTTAAGCAGTGACCCCTAGTTCTAGATTCTCCCACAAGAGGAAACTTCCATTTCACACCCACCCTGTTAGGATCTCACAGGATCTGTCATATTTCAATCTAGTGGTCTCTCTCTCTTCTCAACATCCACCTGAAGGAGGGATGAACTCATTTCAACACAATCAACAGTGCAGTCCTCCCTCAGGACTCCTGGTTTGCATTTAGAATCTTGAAACCACAACCTTCTGACTCAGAGGCAGGAGTACACCCCAGTGATACATCATGTTTGGTATTTGCATCATAGAACGTAGAACAGTACAGTACAGTAATAGGCCCTTCAGCCCACCATGTCTGTACGGACCATAATGCCAATTTAAACTAATCCCATCTGCCTGCACATGGTCTATATCCCTCCATTCCCTGCCTGTTCATAGAACATAGAACAGTACTTACAGGAACAGGCCCTTCAGCCTACGATGTTGTGCCGAACTAATTAAATGAATAATTAAATGCCTAACTAAACTAATCCCTTCTGCCTACACAATGTCCATATCCCTCCATTCTCTGCATATTCATGTGCCTATCTAAAAGCCTCTTAAATGCCTCTATCATATCTGCCTCCACCACCACCCCTGGCAGCACATTCCAGGCACCCACCACTCTCTGTGTAAAATACTTGCCCCGCACCCAACACATCTCCTTTGCATTTCCCCCCTCTCACCTCAAATGCATGCTCTCTAGTATTAGACATTTTGACCCTGGGAAAAAGACACCGGCTGTCTACTCTATCTATGTCTCTCACAATCTGATAAACTTCTTGTGCCGGTCCTAATGTGCAGCCAACCAAAGACAACAGCCCAGATCTTTTCGCACTGCCTCATCCAGACAACAGTACAGCACTCCTTCAGCACCACACCAGAGCTTCAGCGTAGATTTTCATGTCTAGGTCCTTGGAGTGGCCTATAATACTTTCACAAAAGGTCAGAGGCAGGTGCAGCTAGTATTTAAGAAGGTACATGGCATATTGGCCTTTATTAAACATAGAACGTATCTTACTGATGGCTTCCTCAATCCACCCTGCCACTTGCAATGGGTTCCTTTGCTCCCTGTTAGAACATTATCCCTTTTTCTGTACTGCCTCTCTTTCTTCCTATCCCCTCAAAGATTGGCACAAACCTTGAGGCAGAGGCTGCATGGTTTATAAATACTTAGCTGAGACCTCAAAGATCAGCACATCGTTTTGAAAACATTGTGGAGAATCTTACTTATGGAAGAGGGGAGCTCTTCCCGTCCCCAGCAACCACTCCCTGCTCTATGGAACCTCTGCAGGCAACACACAGGAGGTGCAACCCCTGCCCTTTCACCTCTTCCCTCCCCACCACCCAGTGACCCAAATATTTCTTCCAGGTGAAGCAACAATTCACCTGCACTTCTTCTAATTTGTCTTCACTTTTGTCTCTTCTATATTGAAGAAAACAAACACAGTTTGGGTCACCGCTTTGCAGAGCACCCGTATTACATAGGACATGGAACAGTACAGCACAGAAACAGGCCCTTCGGCCCATGATGTCTGCCTAATTAAACTAATCAGTTATGTTTGTATGTGGTCTATATCCCTCCATTCTCTGCATATTCATGTACCTCTCTAAAAGCCTCTTAAACACAGCTGTTTCATCTGCTTCCACCACTACCCCAGCAGCCTGTTCCAGGCACCTCCCACCCTCTGCCCTGCACATCTCCTTAAACTTTCTCCTTCTCACCTTAAAGCTACGCCCTCTAGTATTCGACATTTCTACCCTGGAAATAAGATTCTGTCTGTCTACCCTATCTAAGCCTCTCATAATTTTACAAACTTGCAGAAGGGTTTGGAGTTTAGGAGTAAGGAGGTTTTGTTACAGTTATACAGGGTGTTGGTATATAGAGTACTGTGTTTGTATAGAGTACTGTGCATAGTTTTTGTCATCTTGCCTAAGGAGAGATGTAGTATCATTGAAGGCAGTCCAAGGCTAATAGCTGGGAGAAAATTTTCCTATCAAGAAAGGCTGGACAGCTTGGGTCTTATCTTGCTGAAACGTATAAGATCCTAAGGGGATTTGTCAGGGTAGATGTCGAGATGTTTTCACTTGTGGGACATTCTCAAACAAAGGGACCTACTTACGAATAAGGGGCCGGTCATTTCAAATTGGGGTATATAGCAATTTCTTCTCACAGAGGGTGAGGAATCTCTGGAATTCTCTACCCTGGAGAGTTGTGGAAGCTGGATCACTGGAAGTATTAAAGTGGAGGTAGATAAATCTTTGAAAGCTTGTGAGATTGAGGGCAGTGGGGATCTGGAACAGTGGAGGAGCTGAGGCCAGCAGAGATCAGCCATGATCTTATTGAATGATGGGGCAGGCTTGAGGACCAAGTGGCCTACTCCTGCTCGTATTTTCTTGTCTTCTCTTGTGTCCACTGAGCTGCATCTGTATGTTGTCATTGAATCCAGCTCAGTCAAAAGATGCCATTAAGCTGGAAAGAATGCAAAAAAGATTTACAAGGATGTTGCTAGTACTTGAAGCACTGAGTTATAGGGAGAGGGTGGGCAGGCTAGAACTTTATTCCTTGGAGCATAGGAGAATGAGGGGTGACCTCAGAGAGGTGTATTGGTATTGGTTTTGGTTTATTATAGTCACTTGTACCAAGGTATAGTGAAAAACTTGTCTTGCACACCATTCGTACAAATCAGTACAGTGCATTGAGGTAGTACAGGGTAAAAACAATAACAGAATACAGAGTAAAGTGTCACAGCTACAGGGAAGTGCATTGCAGGTAGACAATAAGATGCAAGGTCATAACAAGGTAGCAAGGTCATAACAAGGTGTATAAAATCATGAGGGGCATAGATAGGGTGAATCCACACAGTCTTTTTCCAAGGAAAAGGGAATCAACACCTAGAGGGCATAGGTTTAAGGTGAGAGGAGAGAAATTTAATAGGAACCTGAGGGGCAACTTTTTCACCCAGACGGTCATCCACATATGGAAAGAACTGCCACAGGAAGTGGTTGAGGCAGGTAAATTGTTAAATTGGTTTATTATTGTCACATAACCGAGGTAGAGTGGAAAACTTTGTTTTGCATGCCATCCATACAGATCATTTCATCACATCAGTGCATTGAAGTAGCACGGGTAAACAATAACAGAATGCAGAATAAAGTGTTACAATTACAGGGAAAGTGCAGTGCAGGCAGACAATAAGGTGCAAGGCCATAATGGGGTAGATTGTGAGGTAAAGAGTCCATCTTATTGTACTAGGAGACTATTCAATAGTCTTATAACTGTGGGATAGAAGCTGTCCTTGAGCCTGGTGGTACGTGCTTTCAGGCTTTTGTACATTCTTCCCAATGGGAGGGGGGAGAAGAGAGAATGTCCGGGATGGGTGGGGTCTTTAATTATGTTGGCTGCTTTACCGAGGCAGCAAGAAGTGTAGACTGAGTCCATGGAGGGGAGGCTAGTTTCCATGATGTACTGAGCTGTGTCTACAACTCTCTGTAGTTTCTTGTGACATTAATGACATTTAAAAGACACTTGGACAGGTATGTGGGTAGGAAAGGTTTAGAGGGATATGGGCCAAACACAGGCAAATGGGACTGGCTTAGATGGGCATCTTTGTTGGTATGGACCAGTTGGGCCGAAGGCCCTACTTCAGTGCTGTATGACTATGCCTCTATAACTGTTGCATCACCCTCAGCCCTGATGTCACACCACCACATGTTCTGATTCAAATACCATGGACCTCATGGGTAACATTGGTTAGTCCAGGCCGAAATCTGGCACATTGGCAGCATATCACATTGTGCATTGTGCATTGTCTCTGATTCCACAAACTGTTGTCAAGAGATAGCAGCAACAGAATAGAGGAAAAATAGCTAAAGGAAAGTATTGGAGAATTTTGCTGAGTTAACAAGTTGACAAGATCCAGGTACCTTGACAACAGATGCATGGCACTCCTGTTTAATAAGATTTTCTAAAACATCCGTGACTTGGACTGGAGACACTGAATGAATGCATCTGTTATGCACAGTGTTACAGTGGCAATATTCACAGTAAACAAGTGAGCATTTTTCTATCAGTTAATGAAAGAATCATGCCTCATAGGAACAGAGGCAGAGACTATTTAAATTCTAAAGTACAACTTTGATCGTAGTGAGAGCCAGAATTACTTAAAGTCGTTTACTACATCACCAAAGTCTTTTTTATATTAGTATTAATATTAGACAGTCAATCCCATGCACCATCTTATAGAGAAAGCCCCACTGTTAAAGGAGTCGTTTGTAGATCTTACATGACCTTTACAGTTGGTAAGGCAGATTCTATTTTAGTTCAATTTTATTGTAAAATAATTACAGAGTAGTTGGCAACTGACTGGAGAAAGGGCTTATGTATTTTTCATAGAGTTATCCAGCACAGATATAAGCCCTTCAGCACATTAAGTCCACACAGAAAATCAAACTGCCATTCATACTAATCCCACACTAATCCCATTTTATTCTCCCCACTTTCCCATCTTCTTCCCCCAGTTTCTATCACTCATGAACACACCAGGAGTAATACACAGTGACCAATTAATCTATCAACCGTCACATCTTTGGGATGTGGGAGGAAACCCACACGGTGACAGGGAGAATGCACAAACTCCACAGCGGCGGAGGTTGGGATCGAACTGGAATCACTGGAGGTGTGAATCATCAGCTCGACTAGCTGCACCACTGTGCCGTTCTCAATTCTCTCAGCTACCACAACCTGCTCGGGAAACAATGATTCACCAGGAGCAGCAGATTAGTTTTCTGAGTGGATGCCAGCTTGCTGCCCATTCTCACACCTAATGAATTGTGCAGATCACATCTGGGAACATTTCATCAGAGAGGCACATCTGCAGACATTACCTTCAGACAGTCAATGAAGCTCAAGAGGTCAAGTGGTGGTAGCCAGTAGGAAGCACTGACACTTACACAGACCCTTTCCTGATCCAAGAACAACTTGGGTCTCTTCACTGGATACAGAAAAACACAGCAAGGTCCCACAAAGTACAATGTGACAAGGACTAGATTATCCCAGTTTTGCAATCCACAAAGCAAGATACTGCATTTGCTGAAAATCTGAAATAAAGCAGAAAATGCTGGAAAGAGGCTGCAGAGGATTGTAGAATCAGCCAGCTCCATCAGGAGCACAAACCTCCCCACCATTGAGGACATCTTTAAGAGGTGGTGCCTCAAGAAGGTGGCATCCATCATTAAGGACGCTCATCATCTGGGACATGCCTTCTTCTCGTTACTACCATCAGGGAGGAGGTACAGGAGCCTGAAGACCCACACTCAGTGATTGAGGAACAGCTTCTTCCTCCCTGCCATCAGATTTCTGAACAGTCCATGAACCCATGAACACTAACAACCTTGTTATTCCTTCTTTTTTGCACTATTTGTTTATTTTTGTAATTTATAGTAATTTTATGTCTTTGCACTGTACTGCTGCCACAAAACAACAAATTTCACGTCATATAAGTCAGCGATAATAAATCTGATTCTGATACTGACACACAGCAGGCCAGACAGCATCTGGGGAGACGTTTCAGGTAGTGACTTTTCATCAGAACTCAATTTTTGCAGTGTTGTAGGGACAAATATTGGGCTGTGACAACCATTCTCCTTTGAAACAAAGCTGTGGGGATCCTTGCTCCCATTTGCAAAAGCTGACAAGATTTCTGGTTAATTTCTCATCCAAAAGACAGCACTTCTGAGAGTGTTGCACTCCCTCGGTACTGTATAGGGGTGTCAGCCTGAATTATGTCCTGAGATTTGTGGCGCAGGACTCAACCTTACAACCTTCTCCTTCAGGGTTGATGTGACACCCACTCCAACCAGGTGAATGAATAAAATCAAATTCTATGTGAAAAGGGAAATAAATCCTATGCGCATCTTACGTTTAAAATCACTGTTAACTTGTTTCTTATACCACATATTCCCTTTGTTCTCTTCATCCCTCCCTTCCTCCATATCTTAAAACATGCTTATCTTCTCACTTTTCCAGTTCTTAACCCGGATCCTTGACTCTCCCCATGATGCTGCTTGACCTGCATTCCCTGTTCATAGTAACGTTTGCATTTCGATAGACCCACTCTGGCCCCACTCTGTGCTGCTGGCCCAAACTTGATAAGATCTTTATCTTTATTAGTCACATCTACATGGAAACACATGGTGAAATGCACCTTGTATTGCATTGATATCATTTTTACCAGTCCTACTTCTGTGAAAAGGGAAAGAGAATTGACATGGTAATTGCTAATTGGTAATTGGTTTATCATTGCCACATGTATCGAGATACAGAGAAGCACTTTGCTTTACATGCCATCCATACGGATTATTTCACAACATCTGTGCATCAAGATAATACAAGGGAAAAGCAGTAACAGAATGCAGAATATATTGTTACAGTTACAGAGGAAGTGCAGTGCAGGCAGACAATAAGGTGCAAGGCCATGATGATGTAGATTGTGAGGCCAAGAGTCCAACTTATCATATAAGAGGTCCGTTCAATAGCCTTATAACAGTGGGATAGAAGCTGTCCTTGGTATGTGCTTTCAGGCTCTTGTATCTTCTACCCGATGGGAGGGGGTAGAAGAGAGAATGTCTGCGGCGGGAGGGGTCTTTGATTATGTTGGTTGCTTTTCCAAGGCAGTGAGAAATGTAGACAGAGTCCATGAAGGGGAGGCTGGTTAACATGATGGACTGAGCTGTGTCCACAACTTTCTGCAGTTTCTTGAGATCTCAGGCAGAGCAGTTGCCATACCAAGCTGTGATGCATTCAGGTACAATGCTTTCCATGCATTTCAAGTCTTCGTCAAAATGCGACCTGAAACGTTAACAGTTTCTTTCTCCACAGTTTCTGCCTGACCTGTTGAGTATCACAGTGCTTCCTGCTTTTATAATAGAGTTTTTAGCTAAGTCTGCAGCAAAGGAGATACCACTGTGGTCCCAGTTCATCACTCAGAGTGAGCAGCCAGAGGCAGGCTGGTAAAGACCTTCTCTGCTCTACCCTGCTTCTCATGCCCAACTGCAAGAACATCTCCAAATGGATGTTCCTCACCCTACCATTGCTCCTCCTGGGACAGACCAGAAAAGAGATCAACATTCCAGGGCTCATTACTGGGGGAAGGAACTGTGGATGGTTCTCTATCAAAGCTATCCCAGGTGACCTCCATGGCCCTGAATCATAGGGTTGCTACAAGACAGTTGGTCTTTGGCTCTTGTGCCTGGGTGGTAATAAAAAAGCCCAAAATGTTTCCAGCATGTTCTGTTGTTTCTCCTGTACTTCTGCAACCACGTCCATCCCAGCAGCCTGATTATTTGGAGCTTTTGGTTACCTGTCCACACGTGTTTCAAAATGAAATTTTTACCAAATAATGCACCTGTGAAGCTACGTACATTAAGACTGCTAAATGTAGCTGTGTTACAACAGTCACTAACAATAGAACATCTTGTGATATAGGACATAGAACAGTACAGCACTGGACAGGCCATTTGGCCCATAATGTTGTGCTGATTTTGATGCCAATTCATACTAAATGTCCTCTTCCTGTGCATCATCCATATCCCTCCATTCCCTTCATATTCATGTGTCGATCAAAAGCCTCTTCAACTCCACCAAACTGCCTGCTTCCACTACTCCCCCGATAATCTATTCCTGGCACCTACCACTCTATGTAAAAAACTTGGCCGTCATGTCACCTTTAAACTCACTCCCCCTCTAACCTTTAAAGCATGTCCTCTGGTGTTTGACATTTCTACCCTGGGGAACAGATTCTGACTGTCTACCCTATCTATGCTTCTCATAATTTTAAAAATCTCCATCAGTTCTTCCGATTTCTAACTGTACCAATCATACTGCCAACTTTTTCCAACTGAATTTGATGTAAAATTGTTCACAGCCACCTTGGAGTGTGGTAGGTAGGATGACCCTGGGCCCAGCAGAAAGTGTAAGCACAGTACTCTGGATTTCTAAATAAAGTAATATCATTCTTTCTTAAGGGAGGTGAAAATCTCACACGCCAAGCTCCATCTGGAGGCTTGTGATATCGTTATTACAAGGATACGATCTTTTGTTCCAACAAGTGTTTACCAAAGCAGGGTGTTCAGCCAACATGATGAAAACTAAGGAAAGGTCATGATGATTACATTCAGGGCAGAGCTACAACACAGCCGTGCCAACTCACAGAGCAGGGATGGGAGACTCCCTGGTGTTGGCACTCCTGCATCACACTTGTATTTTCTGGCTTCTGAGCACAAACTTGTTCCCATGATGATTATTGGGTTCAGATGGCTGGAATATTTGCCTCAGTCTTTGCTATTACAGATGTTGGTTTGGATGCTCAAAGAAAGTTTGACTGACAGACAGAGTATCTTTGCAGCATCTTTACTGCAGTGAAACGATGCTGGAGTTCTCTTCCTTTTCATGTTTTTCCTTATGACATAGAAAGTGGCCATTCAACCCACCTAGTCTGTTCTGGCTCTTAAAACATTTACATACAACAATAATAAACCAATTCCAATTCCATTCCTGATACTCATTTCCCTGTCACGTTTCGGTTCTTGAACCAGCCAACAAAACCCTAATCACTACAGGTTAGCAACACTATGACCACTTTGATCGCTTTGTACTAAAATGGATTTTTGTTCTAAATGTGTTTTTTCTTCAAAAGTTGTGTATAATTTATGTTTAATTTATGTTTTTCTTGTGAATGCTGCTTATATGCTATGAGCCTGTGATGCTGCTACAAGTATGTTTTTCATTGCACCTTGCACATATGTACTTGTGCATCTGACAATAAACTCGACTTTGACTTTTCATCCCTCCACTGACTCTCCTGCCACTCTTCTGCACTGGAAGCAATTTACAATGGCTAATTAACCCACTAGCATGTCTTTGGTATGTGGGAGAAGCTGTGAGGTATTGTGAGCAACTTTGGGCCCCTGTATCTCAGGAAAGAAGTGCTGGCCTTGGATAGGTTCCAGAGGAGGTTCACAAGAATGGTCCTGGGAATGAAAGTCTTAACGTATGAGGAGCATTTGATGTCTCTGGGCCTGTACTCAATGGAGTTCAGAAGGATGAGGGGGGGATCTCATGGAAACCCACCAAAAACTGAAAGGCCTGGATAGAGTAGATGTGGAGAAGATGTTTCCATTAGTGGGACAGTCTAGGATCCGAAGGCACAGCCTCAGAATCTAGAACTGAGATGAGGAGGAATTTCTTCAGCCAGTTGGTGGTGAGTCTGTGGTATTTATTGCCACAAAGGGCTGTGGAGGCCAAGTCATTGGGTGTATTTAAGGCAGTGGTTGATTGGTTCTTGACTGGTAAGGGGGTTAGGGGTTATGGGGAGAAGGCAGGAGAATGGGGTTGATTAAAAAAAAAGCCATGATTGAATGGTGGAGCAGACTCGATGGGCCATATGGCCTAATTCTGCTCCTATATCTTATGGTATTATGGGAGAACAGGCAAAACTCTGCACAGACACTGCCCGAGGTCAGGATTGAACCCGAGTTGTTGGAGCTGTGAGGCAACAGCACTAACTGCTACACCACTGTGCCACCACGTACAATCAGACCAAATTTATCATCAACTACACCAAAAGGAGGTGGGTTTTAAGAA
>NC_067413.1:35195225-35212725 GCF_009764475.1 Pristis pectinata
TGGATCCACCTATCACTTCCAGCTCTTGCTCCACCCCTTCTCTCCACCTTTTTATACTATCTCCCCTCTCTCTTTCAGTCCAGATGAAGGGTCTCGACCTGAAACACAGATTGCCCATTTCCCTCAACAGATGCTGCCTGACCCACTGAGTTCCTCCAGCATCTTGTTTTTTATTATTACCATATATACTGATTACTCTGTGAGCTTCACTTGAACAAGGAATTTCATTGCACCCTGGTGTCAATGACAATACTTTTCATACTTAGGTGATTTGGATACTTATAATTTGATTTCAGCTATTTTAAAAGATTTCTGTTGTGCCTCTCATGTTTTTTGTTCAGGATGTCCCAAACCTTGTGAATGTAACTGATATTGTAATGTAGGAGATTTGGCAGTCAATTTACACCCAGCAAACTCCCACAGACAGCAGTGTGATAATGACCAGATCCTCTTTCACTTGTTCCTTAAGCCCTTCCACCATCTACAAGCCACAAATAGGGAGTGTGATGGGATACTCTCCACTTGCCTGGTTAGTTCAGCTCCAGTAGCACTCAAAGGTCCACCCCTTCCAGGAAAAAGTAGCCCGCTTGACGAGTATCTTATTCACCATCATGAATATCGGACTGGAACTTGCTTTTCTCAGCCTGGTCTCTGTGCTTGCACACTTACACCCCCAACACTCTTCTCAAGGATACATATACCATTGGTGACTCCTGGGATTGATTGACCTGGAGGTTAGCATGCTATGGCTGTCCTGTAGGGTAGAGTTTGGCATAGAGGAGGTAGGGGGCAACTCAGTCTTAGGTGGCAGATCCTGAGGGTCTGTCAACAAACCACCCTGATGGTCCTTAGACAGATTGCTCCTGTCAAAGGCCTTTTGAACTATTTCCACAGCTCTGTGACTTAAAAAATGGTTTAAACTACTTAACTAAATTATTATACAAAATAATAAATATACTTTAAAATATTATAATTAATTAAAAACATAAAGTAACAAAAAATATAAATAGCATGTGCAGATGACATGGCTTTGCATCATGGAAAATCACTATTCGGACAGCTATCTCAAAACCCAACCCTCTCATAGTGCGAGGGTCACCTGTATTGCATGTGGTTCTGGTTGCAACACACTAGGAAGGATGTGGAGGCTTCAGCAAGGATACGGAAGAGGTTCACTAGTTGTTGCCTGAGTCAGAGTGTAGTGGCTATGGGGAGAGGTTGGACAAACTTGGATTGTTTTCTCTGGAGCATGGGAGGCTAAGGGGCAACTTGATAGAAGTAGATAAAATTATGAAATGCCTGGAGGCGGGTAGGTAGTCATAGTCATTTTGCCAGGGTAGAAATGTCAAATACTAGAGAGCATTGGTTTATGGTGAGAGGGGGAAAGTTTAAAGGAGACTTGTGAGGCACATTTTTTGGTCGGTGTCTGGAACACTCTGCCAGAGGAGGTGGTAGAAGCAGATATTGGAGCAACATTTAAGAGGCATCTAGACAGACACATAAACAGGCAGGGAACAGAGGGATGCAAACCATGTGCAGACAGCTGGGACTTGTTTAATTTGGCATTTGGTCAGCACAGACATGGTGGGCCAAAAGGACTGTTCCTGTGCTGTATTATTCTATGTTTTCTATGTAAGCCTCTTATACTTACCTTTTGAATCAGATCTGCACTCCCATACAAATGAATGAGCTGCTGTTACATATGATAGCCATCCACAGATTGAAGTGGAGGTGTTGAATTCTCTATAATAGCTCTTTGCACACAGCTCAGGGTGTGTCTACCACAATACAATATTGAGTTCAGTGTTGGAATGGGAAGTACAATACACCTCACAGAGCCATGCAGCATGGAAACAGGACCTTCGGCCCAATTCGTCCATGCTGACCGAGGGGCCCACCTGAGCTAGTCTCACTTACCTGTGTTTGACCCTGTACATGACCTCCAGCTCGTTCCTGACTTCTGTTTTGAAATGCGCAGATAGAGAATTCAGGGAAGGACAGACTTGCAAAGGGAGAATTCTCTCTGAATTATCGGCAAAAGGTCAAGGCATTTCGGTCTAATCACTCCCTCCATTATCGTGGCATCTGGGCTGTGTGTTTTTAGCATCTACAAAGCTTGCCCAGGCTAATTCAACAGTACTGCTCAAACCTGCAATCTCTGCCACTCAGGAGGACAAGGGCAAGGAGTACATGGAAACACCACTGCCTGCAGGTTCCCCTCCAAGTCACACAATGTCCTCACTTGGAAATATTTTGCTGCTCCTTCATTGTCACTGGGTGTCAGTCCTGGTTTTCCCAACCCAACAGCACTGTGGGAACACCTTCACCAGAAGGGCTGCAGTGTTTCAAGAAGGTGGCTCACCAACACCTTCTCAAACCCGCATAGGGATGAAGTCACAAGAGACTGCTGATGCTAGAATCAGGAGCAACACACAATCTGCTGCAGGAGCACAACAGGTCGAGCAGCATCTGTGGGGGGAGAGGAATTGTCGATGTTTCGGATTGAAACCCTGCAATTAAGGATGAGAATTGTCAGTGATGTTCATTTTCAAAAAATAAATGAATTTAAAAAATAAATTTGTTTTTAGTTTAGTTGATGAGGAATAAATGTTGGCCAGAGCAGTGAGGAAAGAGTACCTTGGACAGCACACCACTCCCTCAGTTTTTAACAAGAACTTGCTGCTAAGCTTGAAGTGAGATGTGGAAGAACATTACTCTCTCTGCCAATATTGTAGCTTACTCTCCTGCTAATCCCTCAAATGTAGCTCTTATGTAAATCATCATAATGTGCCAGTGAGAATCTAGCGTTGAATGATATGATGTGACTTAAATACTGACAATTTCAGCTAGGAAATAAATGGAAAGGACTGAGACCATGAAACCCACATTGCTGTACTTGTACCATAGCCTCCAGTTATACTGCTGTTTGTGCAAAACAGACATGGTGTGAGATTATCTCCTCTAGGTGATTTCATTTACCTTTCCAGAATTCCAGCCACTTCACTTTCCTCCTGAGCTATGTTACAATGTTAACACAAAAGTAATGGCAATCTGCAATTTATTTAGCACTTGGTGAGACATTCTAAGGTCCTTTAAAGAAGGCCAATCAAACCATGAGGTGCATCAGGCTACATGAGGAGATGTCAGGGCAATTTGGTCAAAGCATCTTAAAATTGAAGGTAGCAATACAGAGATTATGATTCATAAATTCATAGGGTTATACAGCATGGAAGCAGGTCCTTCAGCCCAACTCATCCATGCTGACCAAGATTCTGGTCTACGCTAATCCCATTTCCTCTGTTTGGCCCATATCCCTCTCAACCTTTCTTATCCATGTACCTGTCCAAGTGTCTGTTAAGTGTTGTAATTATACCTGCCTCCACCACCTCCTCTGACAGCTCATTCCATGTACCCACCACCCTCTGTGTTGAAAAACTTCCCCCTCAGATCCTCCTTAAATCTCACCCCCCCCTCACTTATAATTTATGCCCTCCAGTTTTTACCTACATGGGGGAAAAGACTGCGACTATTTTATTATTGACTCATAATTTTATAAACCTCCACAAGATCACCCCTCAGCCTCCTTTACTCCAAGGAAAACAGTTCCAGCCTATCCAATCTCTCCTCATAATTTAATCTCTCCAGTCCAGGCAACATTCCTGCGAATCTTTTCTGCACCCTCTCTAGCTTAATCACATGCTTCCTGTAATGTGGCGACCAGAATTGTATGCAATATTCCAAATACCGTCCAACCAATGATTTATACAATTCTGACATTGTCCAAACTCTCATCGCAATGCCTTGGCTGATGAGGGCAAGTTTACCATACACCTTCTTCACCACTCTGTCTCCCTGTGTCACCATTTTCGAGAAATTATTTACTTGCACCCAAGTTCTCGCTGTTCAATAACACTCCCCAGGGCCCTGCCATTCACTGTGTCTGTCCTGCCCGAGTTTAACTTCCCAAAATACATTACTTTTCACTTGTTTGAGTTAAATTCCATCTGCCATTCCTTTGCCCACTTTCCCAGTCAATCTAGATCCAAGTTACAACCTTATAAAACCTTCCTCACTGTCCACTATACCTCCAGTTTTGGAGTTATCTGCAAACTTACGAATCATACCACAGAATTCTCTTCTGAATCATTAATATATATGGCAGGAATTCTGGAGCTTAAGTCTAGACCTCTGAAGGCAATGGCAAACAAAGGGAATGGGGATCAAATTACAGCCATGCAAAGTCCTAGGAGGCTGGGGAGAGGGTGAGGTCAAAAGCAATTAGCAGCGGTACAACTGTGTGCATAAATGCTTAAGTAATTAGTAAAATGGTGGGCAGGCGAGTCCTAATTTTAACCAATCCCACCCACCCAAACCATGCTTAATAAAAATGAGGACTTAAAAGTGGTTCAGGGTCTGAGCGATGTTCTCACCAGCTCTAGGTGAATACCTGATAATTATCCAAAGGTTGAAGGTCTGACAACATCCCTCAGGGTCCAGTCTAACTTTAGTTCATTGTTGCATAGATACAGCCATGGAAACAGGCCCTTCAGCCCAACTTGTCTGTGCTGACCAAGATTTCTATCTAAGCTAGTCCGATTTGCCCGTGCTTGGCCAATTTCCCTCTAAACCTTTCCTAGCCTTCCTATCCATGTACCTGTCCAAGTACCTCTTAAATGTTGTTATTGTACCTGCCTCAACCACTTCCTTTGGCAGTTCGTTTCATATATGCACCACTTATGCATAACTAACACACATCCTGGGAAAGCAATCAATAGTTATATAGAGGGCTATGTTAAGTTTCTTTCATATGAGCTAGGTTAAGAAGGAGTGATCTCTGTAACTGCCTCTCTGGTGCCCCTTTATCTCCAACATGCCCCAAAGCCTCCTTTGTGGTTCTCATACCCTGGGTTTCTGTTCCCCTCATCCAATGATGATCATCAGACCATCTTTTCATCGGCACTAATTTTCCCCAAATGCTTAGATCAGAATATAGATTCTTCCTGCCCTCAACAGCTCCAAGCAGGAAAAAACTACCCTCTGATCTAAGCATCCAGGGAAAGCAAATGGACTGTTGGCCTTTATGTCAAAAGGAATGGAGTATAAAAGTAGGTACGTTTTGCATAAAACTCTATTGATTCCATAACTGGAGTATCATTGACAGTTTTAATCTCCTCATTTAAGGACTTGAATTGGTGGAATTCAGAGAAGGTTCACCTAGTTGGTTCCTCTGATAAAAGGGAATGACTTTTGATGAACAGTTGAGCAGGCTGGGTCTATACTCTTTGGAGTTTAGAAGAATGAGAGGTGATCTAATGAGAAACATATAAGATTATGAGGGTGCTTGATAAGGTAGATGCTGTGTGGCTGTTTTCCCTTGTGTTTAGAACTAAGGGACATAATTTCAGAATAGGAAGTCACCCATTTAGGATGGAGATGAGGAGAAATTTCTTCTTTGAGTGGGCAGTGAATGTCTGGAATTCTCTTTCCCAGAGAGCTGTGGAGGTGGAGTCATTAAATATAATCAAGACCAATAAAGACATTTTTTTGGATTAAAGGGGACAGAGTAGGATCCTTATTCACTCTACAAGCACTCTGAACGTGGCATGAAGTAAGACAAGTACACAACATGGTGGCTGAAGAATGTAGGCTCATTCACTTTGATCCGTAAGTGAACACACCTGAGATTCTGTTTAAAATCTCGAAAAAATGGATGTCCAAAAATATCTGAAGTTCACAGATTGTTCAAGTGTACTAGGAGCAAAAAAATCAAAACTGTAATGGAATCTTAACTTTTATAAGAGGGAAATGTGAAGGAGATAAGTTTGTGCTGCAGTTAGACAAAGCCTTGGATGGCCATGTTTGGAGTATTGTGGAAATGTAGGCACCACGCCTTACAATGAACATATCAGCCTTTGAATGCAAAGGCACCAGAATGTTACCAGGGATGCAAGGATTAAATTATGAGATTCAGGAAGGAAATTCAGAAATGCTTCCTCACACAAGAGGTGGAACTCTCTCCCACAAAAAGCTTAATCAGCTCCATTAATAATATTAAATCTGAGATTGAATAAACTCTTGCTGGGCAAAAGGGGAGCCACATCAAGTGGCTGGATTATGCTAAGGGGCCTTGATAAGGAGGTGTTGAAAAGACTTCCCCCTCTGGGTGATTCTAGATCTAGGGACACGAGGATGTACAGTCATCTGAAGGAAGGAATTCCTCCATCTTAAGCAATGGAGGAATTTCTTCCTTCAGATGACTGTACATCCTTGGAATTTTCTACCCCAGAGAGTTGTAGGGGCTGGATCATTGAACACGTTCAAGGCTGAGATAGATGTTTGGACTACAGGTGAGTCACATTTTATAAGGAACTGATAGGCAGCAACCAGGCAGCAACATTAGTAGATAGGCTGATAATGAAGACATACAGCATACTTGCCTTCATCGGTCAGGGTGTTGAGTATAAAAATTAGTATAATTGTTGCAGTTGTATAAGACTTTGGTTAGGTGACATATGGAGTATTGTGTGCAGTTCTGGCCGCTGCATTATAGGAAGGATGTGGAGGCTTTGGAAAGGGTGCAGAAGAGGTTTACCGGGATGCTGCCTGGATTAGAGGATATGCACAAGGACGGGTTGAACAAATTTGGATTGTTTTCTCAGGAGCAGTGGCGGCTGAGGGGAGACCTGATAGAAGTATATAAAATTATAAGAGGCATAGATAGAGTAGATAGATAGAGTCTTTTTCCCAGAGTGGAAATCTCAAATACTGGAGGACATAGGTTTAAGGTGAGAGGGGGAAAGTTTAAAAGAGATGTGCAGGGCAGGTTTTCCTCAGAGAGTGGTAGGTGCCTGCCACCATTGTCAGCACAGACATAGTGGGCTGAATGGCCTTTCCCGGTGCTGTTCTATGTTCTATTTTCTATGTTCTATGAGGGGTTGCCTGGCTATCTCCTACTCCTATTTCTTATGACCCTACAGTATGGATCAGTCCTGATGTAACTGAATGGTGGAACAGGTTTGAAAGCTAAATTATTGTGCAAGGAATCAAATTAGTGTGTGAATGATCTTCAAAGCTGAATGTTACTGTCACTGAATTTCAGTGATTTCAAAGACTGTCCAATCTCACTGATCCTTGAGGAATGGGTTTGGAAACATTGAATGGAGATTCTGCAGATGCTGGAGTCTGGAGCAACACACACAAAAAGTGCTGGAGGGCACTTCAGCACTTTTTGTGTGTGTTGCATTGAATGGAAAAGTTCTTTTGAACCTGGACAGTTTATAATGCATCCTCCAAGGGAATTAAGTGGAATGTATATTTATATAACATTTTTTCACAGTCACATCACTCTAAAGCACTTTACAGCCAATTAAGTATCTTTAAAGTGTAGTCAGTTCTGTAATGATGTGGAAATGTAGCAACCAAATTACACACAGCAAGGTCCCACAAACAGCAATATAGTAATTGAAAAACTAAGCAAAAACCCTGGAAATCTGAAGTAATAATTAAGAAAGCTAGAAACACTCAGCAGGTCAAGCAACATCTGAAGAGAGAGAAGAAGTGCTAATATTTCCAATCAATGACCATTCATTAATACTCCACTCTGTATTTTCCAGCCATTCAATTAATGACCAAATCATCTATCTTAATGATGATTATTGACATATAAATATTGTGCAGAACACCAGGGTTAACTCTTCCAATCTTTTGCTCTTTTCCAAAACAGTGCCATAGGATCTTTATGTGTGCCTGAGGTATGAGAGGTATAGATAGGATAGATGGCCAAAAAGAGACACAAGAGACTGCAGATGCTGGAATTTGGAGCAATAAACAATCTGCTGGCGGAATTTAGCGGGTTGAGCCGCATCTGTGGGAGGAAAGGAACCGTCAACATTTTGGGTCAAAACCCTGCATCAGGACTGAGAGTGGAGAGGGGAGATAGGCAGTAGTGGAGTGGAGAGGGAGTGATGAGATGGGCTGGGAGGTGATAGGTGGACCAAGTGTGGTGATGGTGGTGGGGGGTGGTGGGCACTGTTGATGGATGATGGGCAGAAGGAGCCAGGTAGGGAATGGGGAGATGTAGAGTTGAGAGAGAAGCAGGTGGGTGATAGATGGAGGGAAATAAGGAAAAAAGTGGACAGATGGAACCAGGTGGGAGGAGGGGAGGGTGAATGTGGGGGCAGCTGTTGGAGGGTGATAAGCAGGGACACAAAGGCTACCAGTGCAGGAATCTGATAAGTTAGAAAGGTGATAATGGGAACCATTAAGGGAGAGATGTAGGACAGATGGAACCAGATGGGGGAAGGGATCAGATGGCTGAAGAGTGTGGGTGGCAGGTGGATAGTACCTAGAGGGGGAAAAGGATGAAAATGGCTGATAGGGGCTATGGGAAAGAGACCAAAAATGGGAGAACCAGAGGTGGTGAAGGGGGGGTGGGGGGGAAGGGGAACTCACCAAGTAAAGGTTACCTGAAATTGGAAAATAATGAGAAACCTTTCCCCGTGGCAGAGGTGTTTAAGAGGGCACAGGTTTACAGTGAGGAGCAAGGGATTTAGAGGGGATATGAGGAAGAATTTTTCTGCACAAATGCTGGTTGCAATCTGGAATGCACTCCCTGAGAAGGTGGCAGAGGCAGATAACATTTAAGAAACATCTGGATGATCACTTGAATCGCCAAGATATTGTCGGCTATAGACCAAGAGCTGGTAGACCAAATTAGTATAGGTAGGTCACTGATGGTCAGCATTGAAGTTTCAGTCATTTGGAAACTCTCTGCATTGGGACTTGAACCCACAACCTTCTGACTCAAAGACTATCCACGGGTCTGTGTCTGAAGGGACAGAGTAGGTAGGAGAACACAATGGAAAGTCAGTGAGGAGAGAAACCATTTAATGTATTTTCATGTCCATTGAGTCTAGAATCTATAGATTTGTTTTGTCCACAATGACTGCATTTCACAAGGAACGATTGCATATATTCTAGGCAATTGCACATTCCTCCCATCGATGCCTGCCGATAGATGTAGTTTTGCAAGGAGTTCAGAGGGACTGGCTAACAGCTGTAAGGTTGATTTGGAAAACAAAAGGCATGTGATACGCGGTGACTTTCCCTCAAAACAGCCTAAGGCAGGGACTCATTGGCAGGAATCAGTAATTGGTACGTTGCACAGAAACTGTCACCAATTTGACTGCTGAATGGTAAAAATATATTCTGAGTGTAATACAGAAAACCCAGCAAGATTGCAATGCAGTGACAGTATTACAGTACTGATGAGGAAGTGGAGGGGTGGGTTAGTAAGTTTGCGGATGACACAAAGGTTGGGGGTGTTGTGGATAGTTTGGAGGGCTGTCAGAGGTTACAGAGGGACATAGATAGGATGCAAAGTTGGGCTGAGAAGAGGCAGAGGCAGTTCAACCCAGATAAGTGTGAAGTGGTTCATTTTGGTAGGTCAAATATGATGGCAGAATATAGTATTAATGGTAGGACTCTTGGCAGTGTGGAGGATCAGAGGGATCTTGTGGTCTGAGTCCATAGGACGCTCAAAGCGGCTGCGCAGGTTGACTCTGTGGTTAAGAAAGCACGTGGTGTATTGTCCTTCATCAATCAGGGAATTGAATTTAGGAGCCAGGAGGTATTGTTGCAGCTATATAGGTCCCTGGTCAGACCCCACTTGGAGTACTGTTCTCAGTTCTGGTCACCTCACTACAAGAAGGATGTGGAAGCCATAGAAAGGGTGAAGAGGACATTTACAAGGATGCTGCCTGGAATGCGGAGTATGCCTTGTGAAAGCAGGTTGAGGGAATTCGGCCTTTTCTCCTTGGAGCGACAGAGGATGAGGGGGGTCCTGATGGAGGTGTATAAGATGATGAGAGGTATTGATCGGGTAGATAGTCAGAGGCTTTTCCCCAGGGCTGAAATGGTAGCCACAAGAGGACATAGGTTTAAGTTTCCGGGGAGTAGGTATAGAGGAGATGTCAGGGGTAAGTTTTTTACTTAGAGAGTGGTGAGTGCGTGGAATAGGCTGCCGGCAGCGGTGGTGGAGGTGGATACGATAGGATCTTTTAAGAGACTGCTGGATAGGTACATGGAGCTGAGAAAAATAGAGGGCTATGGTTAAGCCTAGTAATATCTAGGGTAGGGACATGTTTGGCACAGCTTTGTGGGCTGAAAGGCCTGAATTGTGCTGTAGTTTTTCTATGTTTCTATGTTTCTAAAATGAATGGGAAAACAGGTCAGTTAAGAGTGCAAATGTCTATGTGTAATTCATATAATACTTACACAGACACTGTATGCTGTTCATGTTGTGTCCTAAAGTCACAAAAATTATGATAGCAGAGTAAGAAAATGAAATGTGTATGTTATCCACTTCTCCTTGCAGTTTTTAAAAAAAAATATAATTTGTATTTTAAATACCACAATTTTTCTAGTTCTAGATGGAAGCAAAACACCATGTATTATTAACATAAATTATTTACAATGGAGCAGAAGATTACAACTCATTTCAGTACAAATTTCACGGATTAGAGTATAACTCATATGCACAACACAATATTTTCTGCAATGGTTTGTCATATTGTCAATAACCATGCTTTTCACTTTTAATCTGAAAGCAACTTTATGAATATCTGGTGATTTAACTGGATATGCATATCTAAATTATTCATTTTGATAATAAAAAGCAAGCGCAAAATCCAATATTTCGTAAATTTGGTTCAATCTGTTGGACTGTGATAGGAAGTGGAGAAGGCCATTCAACCCTTTGATGTTATTCAACCATTCATGGTCGATCCTCCATTACTTTCATTTATCCTGCTTGGCCCCATATCCATTAAGACTCTTTCACCTGACTGCAATCTATGTATTCCAGTCTTAAAAGCTCAGAATGCACAGACATTTGGGAGAAGGAGTTCTTGATTCTGTCATGTTTTGTTAAAAATTGATCCCTGTTTTCTTTCCTAAACCATTTTAATTTATGCACCTTTGGTTTTGAACAGTCAAAATAATTTCTCTTCATATATCTTGTTGAAAACTTTAACACCTGTCGATCTCAGAACTGCTCTCTATCAAAACCTGCTCAATCTCAAAAGGTAAATTGGTAAACCAAATTGGTTTATTGTTGACAAATGTACCAAGGTACAGTGAAAAACTTGTCTTGCACATCATTCATACAGATAAATTCATTACAATCGTGCATTGAGGTATTACAGGGTAAAACGATAACAGAATGAAGAATAAAATGTTACAGTGACAGAGAATGTGCAGTACAGGTAGACATAAGGTGCAGGTCAATAATGAGGTAGATTGTGAGGTCAAGAGTCCATTTTATTGTATTAGGGAACCGTTCAATAGTCTTATAACAGTGGGATGGAATCGCTGTCCTTGAGCCTGTGGGAGGGGGCCTTGATTACGTTGGCTGCTTTACCAAGGTAGCAAGAAGTGTAGACAGAGTAGGCTGGTTTCCACAATGTGCTGATCCAGAAAACAATCATAATAATCACCTTCCAAGAAAAGATGATGGAATTTTAGGCCTCCTTCAGAACGTCTGTGAGGCTGGTTCAAATGAAAATGTCAAAAATGAGAATGATGGTTCTCTGTTAAATCCATTCAGGGATAAATAACCTGGGTTGAGATTAGCAGTGAATTTTGGAACAAGCATGAAGGCCTGAATACTCTTCACCTATTGCTGAATTGCAGGAATTGGAATTGAAATTAGAATGGGAATTGGAATTGGAATTGGTTTATCATTGTCACATGTACCAATATACAGTGAAAATCTTTTAGTTTCCATGTCATCTAGACAGATCATGCCATCCATAAATACATCAAGGCAGTAAAAAGAAAACAGAATGCAGCTACAGAGAAAATGCAGTGCCACAATGAGGTAGATTGGGAGATCAAGAGTTCATCTTTATTGTATAAGAGGTCTGTTCATGAATCTGAAAACAGCGAGATAGAAACTGTCCTTGAGTCTGGTGGTGCGTGTTCTCAAGCTTCTGTATCTACTGTCCAATGGAGAGGGAAGAAGAGAGAATGAACGGGGTGGGAGGAGTCCTTGATTATGTTGGTGCTCTCCTGAGGCAGCGGGAAATGTAGGTGGGGTCCAACCAAAGGCCTTTTCAACTGAAGCATAACTTATTATCTTTTAGGTCCCCCAAACTAAACGCTTACAAGACATTGAAAGTGTTGATAGTTTTTTACCTGCCTAGTGCCTTGAACTTATTTGATTGCCATGCCTTTGTGTTGGTCAATAACTCCCAAATTTTCATCACTGAAAAAACACTCTGATTTTCTTAAGTCCCTACTGGACAAAACTCCACAGCTGCCTGCATTAGACATGGATTTGCCTGTTGCTAATTATCAGTTCTTAAATGGCCAACAAAAATCAGGAATACTTCACAGGTCACTGAACAACTTTTTTTCAGCCCTAAGTCAGACTTGAGCAAGAAACCACTCAGGTCAAATTGATTTTATTGTTATATGCACAAGTACATGTATGCACAGGTGCAATGAAAAACTTGCTTGCAGCAGCATGGCAGGCAGATAGCATTAGAGGCAAAACATTTCAGAAGGAAGACATAAAGTAAGCATAAATTATACTCAAATTGTATAAGAATTGTACAAGAAAGAACACAATTAGAACCAAAAATTAAACAAAGTTCATTGTAGTGCAAAACGGTCATAAAGTTACTATATTGAGGTAGTGATTTGGACTGTGCAGGTTGGTTCAAGAAGCAAACGGTTGAAGGGAAGTAGCTCTTCTTGAACCTAGTGGTGTGGGACTTCAGACTTCTGTACCTCCTGCCTGATGGTGGCTGCGAGAAGATGGTATGGCCTGGATGGTAGGGATCTTTGATAATAGCTGCTTGGAAACTTGAGTGAGATCAATAAAACTTTGTCACTGAGAAAAGTTGTGTGTGAATTGGCCATTATACAGTGTTTTGACAGTTATGTAATGCTTTTGAAATATCTTGTGAATGTGAAACTTTTTTGCATTTAGTTTTACGACTGAGGAGATATTTCAGAGAGTATGCAAAGAGAAAAAAAACACATTCTGTTATTGTTTTCTTTTTGTGCTACCTCAATGTACTTATGTATGGAATGACCTGCCTGGATGGCATGCAAGCAAAGGCTTTTCCCTGTATCTCAGTGCATATGACAATAATGAACCAATTACCAATTACCAGTTAAATGGATTTAGGTAGCATTATGGTCATACAGCTGAACTATTTGTAGTGATGAATTGTTTGTTATAGTTTGAAGTAACACCAGATGTTATCCCGTTGTATTTGATTGTCACTGTTCTTCCTGGAAATAAGACTCTTTGTGGTCTGCACATGCCTAGGTAGGTAGGTGTCATATGATAATTATCAAAGATTCCCACCATCCGGGCCATGCCATCTTCTTTCAGTCACCATCGGGCAGGAGGTACAGAAGCCAGAAGTCCCATGCCACCAGGTTCAAGAACAGCTATTTCCCTTCAACCATTCGGTTCTTGAACCAATCGGCACAACCCTAATCACTACAGTATAGCAACACTATAACCACTTTGAACACTTTGCACTTAAATGGACTTAATTTTGTTTTTGTTCTAATTGTGTTCTTTCTTGTAAAAATTGTGTATAATTTACATATAACTTATGCTTCTCTTGTGAATGCTGCTTATCTGATGCTATGTGCCTGTGATGCTGCTGCAAATAGGTTTTTCATTGCACCTGTGCATACATGTAGTCCTACCTCTAATTTTAAGGTTGTGCCACTTCACTCTGGACCAAACTGATAACAGCTATGACAATAAACTCAACTTTGACTTTGACTTGAGTGTATCACAGCATTTAGGCAGTGGAGAAAAGCTCTCACACAGGAGCCTACATTTTCCTCGACCCTGTCCAATAACAACACATCAGATCACTTGGTGATCTTCCAATAAACACTGACAAGAATTAAGCCTAGCTGTTATCAGTTTGGACTGGAGAAATTCCCCATGATTTAAAGCATGGGGAAGAACTTCACTCTCTGCAACCTGTGCTAAGTTCCCCATTTCGGCACTGAACATCAGATGCCGACTCTGATATGCATGACTATATTGCATGTTTACCACATACAACAAAGTCTTATTTCTGCTGTTGGTGTTTAAAATGATGAGAGGGTTTGATAGAGAGGAACTATTTCCTTGGACAGAGGTCCAAAGTGAAGTGGCACAACCTTAAAATTAGAGGTAGGACTGGTTCAAGAAATAGATACAAGATAAGGGAAAGCTGAGTCACCTTCCCATAAGAAGTGATTGAGATCAATGGAAAATGTCAAAACTGAGGGAGATAGAATTTCATTTACCATAGATGTTAAGGAGCTATGGAAGGTAGGTGGACCTTTGCTAGGGATGAGCTACAATAGTAGAATGGAATTGGAGGAATGGGCAAGACATGGGGTTGAAGGTGTCCTCTGATTCCTATGTAGTACATGGATATGGAGATAAGCAGCTTGACCAATAACTAGTCAAGTAAAAATATGAAAGGCAAGATTGAGAACTTTTCTATTATGGAAACTTAGTAATTGATATGGAACTAAGGTGGATTAATTGAGCTGAAATCAGTGATGATTTCTTTGACTGTTGGAACAATCAAAAAGGGCTGAATGGCCTTCACTTGTTGCTATGTTCCAGATGAGATCCAACCAAGATTCTTTACAACTGAAGCACAATGTCTCCTCATTGTATTATGAGCTTCTTGAAATAAATGCTAGCAATCCATTAGACTTTTGATGGCATGTACTGTTTTGAACTTATTTGCTTGCTTAACGTCCCACACGTTTTGGCTGATCAACAATTTTCTTTCTCCCAAACAGTCCAGGAGGAGAAGTTGCTGAGAGGCTTTGTGCTACAATATCCAGATGACTTTAAGATTTAGAACATTAATCACCAACAAAACGTATTGTAACAACTCGCCAGGATCTCTTCAAACTTGTCACCTCCACCACTAAGTAACTCAAAGGCAGCAGGTGCACAGGAGCATGAATGTTGTACTAGGAGCTACACACTATGCCCGCATTGAACTACATCACCGTTCTTTCATTGGCACTGTATCGAATTCCTGGAACTCCCCACAGAAGTGCTGAGGGAGCACACTCTTCAGAAAGATTAGAGCAGATCAAGAAGGCAGCTCATCACCAGCTTCCCAAGAGCAGTTAGGCAAGGGCAATAATTGCTAGCTTTGCCAGTGACAGCCACATCTCATGAGTGAATAAAACAAAAGATTAAATAATGGAACCAAGTTATTGAAAAAGAAAAACTCTTTGATGCATTCTAAACTCAAAGTTATAGATTTCCTCATCATACTCGTTCAACTTTAAGCATTAATTCAGGATGTTTTCTTCAGAGGTAATAAACCTGCTGAGGGACTTGCCTGTTACTCAATATGTGTCAGCTGAATGCTTATTTGTTATAATGTTAATGATCTCTTCCTTAAATCCATACCTAATATGTCTACCTAATTCTTATATTCCAGCCAAGAGAATCTGCCTCAAACTGCTGTGCCCCGTGTTTCTGGGTTTGCAGGGACCCCAGCAATACGTTCAAAATACTGCCAGATCTGACACTCAATACAATCGCCAATACATAAAAGTAAAATATTTAGCTTCACACAAAATAAACACTTAAATATTTATTTCAATTGATTTGTTGCACTGATTCATGATCTCTTGTGGAGTGGTCAGCAGCTTGTTAATCATCATTTCTCTGATTTCTCCCAATGGTCAGTACTATCATTACCAACTCTGCAGAGAGGAGCCACAGCGTAAGGATTAACTGTTTAAGGAATGCTCTTCCACTCCTCCATTGAAATACAATGAAACTGCACAAGAAATCATTTCATCTTTGATGAAATTGCCATCCAGTGACTGTTGTAAAAAGGCTTGGCAAGTCTTTAGTTGTGGATAATGTACGTCCCAATTCATGCCATCAGTTCTGCTCTGATATGCAAGCATCATGCAATCTTTTGATGACAAGAATTCCCTGCACTACAGCTTTCAATCTGCAAGAATTTGCCTTGATGGAGAACAGAGAATCCAGTGGAGATTTTACGGATTCAGATTAAAATCACCAGGATTCATAAAGTTATGAATTAGGTGTGCAGTCTGTTCAGACTGATTCATTAAAGAGGGTCAACTGAAATTCCGCACTAGCAGAAGAGGTTGTAGCATTGGCAGTTTTGTCCACCGGTGTTAGCCACCCCATTGTAACTAAAGGTGAATCAAATATGTGCAGGACAGGTGAGTCTTGATGCAGAGTTTTGGCCCGAAATTTCGACAGTTCCTTTCCTCCCACAGATGCTATTCGATCTGCTGAGCTCCTCTAGCAGATTGTTTGTTGCTCCGGATTCCAGCATCTGCAGTCTCTTGTCTCTCCAAATCAAATTGTTATGCTTAACAAGTGGATTCCTTCTGCTCTGACCCACATTTCATAACTTTTACATGTCCCTTTGTTTTCTTTCTCTAATTGTTCTTATTAACCTGTCAGCTGAGTGGCTTCATCAGCAGCCTATTACTGCAGCTATCCTGGTCTCATCCTATCACAGATATTCCTTTCATCCTATCTATCACAGCACCATCTCTCCCTGTGACTTAAAACTAACTTGCTTTCTCTCTTTTCCAACTCTATCAAAGGATCTTTGATCTGAAATGTTAACTCTGCTTCTCTTTCCACAGGTGATACCTTACCTTCTGAGTGCTTCCAGCATGAAGGTTTTATTAAGTGGACTCCTCTGTCCAGGGATAATATTCAGTGGCTTAATGATGGACGTGAGGTTGTCCCCATCTTGGCAAATGGTGATTAATAGCTCATGGTCTTTAAGCTTCATAAATAGTTGAGAGTCACTGAAGAATCTGGAAGGGAGCTATGCCATAGTGTGTTTGGACTTTATCCAGTTTTATAGCCTTGTTGTCAGTTTTTGGTTAACAGAGTGAATTTTTCCATGGGGCAAAATAGGGAAAAGAACCTTTTCCTGATGGAAATGGGATTGTCCAATGCCACACTGGCAGAAATTTGTTCTTGGGTCACCCTTTGATCAGAAGTGCAAAACATGTAGCATAATAGCAGCTGCATTATGCTCTCTGTTTACGAAACTGAAGTTAATAGCACGGAAATTTGGAAACGTAAAACACACGGTCATCACTATGTCACCTGTCAGCAACAGAGCCAAGTAAATACTTACTCTTTCTGTTCATTAGGCATTACTTGTCATTTTACAGTTTGATCCATTTGTCCACCTTTTGGTTGGCATGTGTTGCTCTTTTATTGTGAAAAGTATTTATTGTGATAGAGTCATCTTTGAATGACCTTCTCCTGATATTATGACAGAGGTTGGTTCACTAATGAAGCAGCCAAAGATTATCAACTTCAGAATAGTGATCATTTGCCTCCATTCCCCTGAGTGCCAAGTATGGTTCTACCCAGTGAAAGGTTTTACAATTGACCTCAATTATGTTAAGTTACCTTGATCAAATGTTATCT